>NC_088370.1:35462387-35474887 GCF_034508935.2 Berghia stephanieae | reverse complement strand
TAAGTAGAGTTGTGTCGTTCCAATTTGTGTTATATATGTAATTTAGTTTCCTGTAATAAAAGCATCGTGTTTGTAAACCTTGATTTCCTTCATTTTATTGTTAACATTGTCTGACCGTGAAGCACGGACTTTATCCTTCTTTCTTTTCCCTCTGATCAGGCAAGGCTCAGTGCAGTGGCCTCCTATCAACGAGTCCCTCTTTTCTATCCTCCAAGTCTTTTCCTTTCCTTTGCTTTTGTTGACGTTTCGGGCTATCCATCTCTACCGACTCTCAGATAGCCGCCCAAATCGTGACAGTGGCGCCCAATAAGGTGTTGTTTCATTGCATATACTATTGAGATTATATTTGACTTTTACTCATCTGCCTCAGGCCAAATGTAATTACTATTTTATCAGCCTATAATATTTCCTATCTTTTGACTAGGTGCGAGTAAAATAATACTATCTATTATTATCAATTAATCGCTAATTTACTTTGTACTGTGTGTTTCACGTGCATGACGTGCATCTAGCACATGACTGGCCTAGTTGACCTTGACCTCTCGACCCGACATGACCTGGTCTGTCTGTCTATATCAGAGTCAGTGTGTCTTTAATCTCCTTCGAATCACTGGTGCATCGTCTACTGAATTCACTGCTGTTTTCATAATTATGTTTGTTATTTAGTCAATATTTATTACATACATTTCACTATTTGACTGCTTTTTACTCGACTCGGTGTCATTTTCCCAACGCACTTGTAATATCGCTTCGTCCAGACTCATCTAGTCAGCTGATCCTGCTTAGGACGTTGCTTCCCGAACTTTCTTGCGAAACAGATTACGGTTTTACGCCAGTCTATTTGCTTGAGTTGTTGTCATTTCCAGCCATTCACATATATCTTGTTCCCAGCTTCTTGTTGGTCTACCTCTTCCTCTCTTGCCGTCTACCCTTGTCTGCAGAATGTGCTTTTCTAATGATTCGTGGCGAGTCGTATGGCCAAAATAGTTCAGTTTCAATTTCTTTACAGTTTGAAGAAGAATTGGTGATTTTATTCCGATCCTTCTCAGGACTTCTTTGTTTGTTTGTTTTTCAGTCCATGATATTCTGAGTATTTTTCTGTAGCATACCATTTCAAAAGCTGTGATCTTTGTGCTCTCTGCTTTGCTGATAGTCCGCGCTTCGCATCCATATGTTGCAGTTGGGAAAACAACACTTTTGAGGATTTTGATTTTTGTTTGAATGCACTGCCCTTTCCAGATATTATTCATCTTTTCTAGCTTTGATCTTGCCATTGCTAGTCTCCTCCTGATCTCTGGGGCCGATTTCCCGTTGTACTCAATCCTGGCTCCAAGATATTCAAAATTCTTTACTCTTTCTATTTCTTCTCCATTGATTTTTATGATGTCATCTGTTTTGCACTTGTCAGTATTCATGATTTTGGTCTTCTTTATATTCAGCTTAAGGCCTTTGGTCTCGCTGTGTTCCTTTACAGATGTTATTAGATTCTCTAGTCCCCCCGGTGTTGTGGACAATAGTGCAGTGTCGCCTGCGTACCTCAGATCTTTTATGGGTAAACCTTGCATTTTAGGTTCGTTGTAATTACTTTTCCTGACATCGATTTCCACATCTCGCATTATACCTTCAGTGTGAATGCTGAACAAATGGGGTGATAGAATACATCCCTGTCTTACTCCTTTTGTGACTTTGAACCATTCTGTTGTTCCGCTTTCTAGTTGTACCGCTGATTGTTGGTTCTCATAGAGGGATCTTATCAGGTTTCTAATTCTAGGATCAAAGTTCATCTCCAGGAGAGTTTCCCATAGTTTCTCATGATTAACACAATCAAAAGCTTTCGAATAGTCTATAAAACAAGTGTGGAGGCCAGAATTTACTTCTGGATGCTTCTGAATAATTTGACGCAAATTGAATATGTAGTCTCTTGTCCCTCTGTTTTTTCTAAAACCTGCCTGGGTGTTACTGACCTCTTCTTCCAGTTTATGTTCAATCCTTTTCATTATAATTTTTAGAAGAATGTTGCTTGCATGACTGATGAGTGATATTGTTCGGTAGTTGGAGCATAGTTGTAAGTCTCCTTTCTTAGGCAATGGTATAAAAATTGCTCTCCTCCAATCTGAGGGCCAAATTTCTTTCTCCCAAATTTTTGTACAAAGTCTTAGATATACTTCAACTCCTTCATCTTCGCTTGCTTTTATCATCTCAGCTTGAATGTTGTCACAACCTGGACTTTTCCCATCTTTAAGTGATATAATTGCCCATTTTATTTCAGATTTTAGAGGTGGTAAGCTAGATTCTTCGTTTTAATTTTGCCTGTTGTTTTGCAAAGGTTGGGTTTCGTTTATTTGGTCTTCTGTGTACATATCTTCACAATATCTTTTCCACCTATTTGCTACGTCTTCTGCTTCTGTGAGGGGTTTACCTTGCTCATCTTTTATCACCCCTATTCGTGATTGAAAACTTTTTGTGATGGTTTTTATTTCATCATACATTTCCCTGGTCTTGTTTTCTCTCTGAAGGTCTTCTATGTTTCTGCATTTTCTCAGACTGCTCATACTAAATTGTTGTGTCTCACTTTAAATGTGTTGTGTGTTAGCAGACATGACACTGAAAATGGATCTGCCTAGGATTTTAAATATAGATAAGGACCAACTCATACATTTTTCTGAGGAAAATAATATCCCCTTAGATAGCAATCCCACTATAGCAAAATTACATGTAAGAATATTAAATCGCCTAGGCTTTCAGTCTACGCCTGTTACTGTTAACAATCAAGACAATCAATTTCAATGTAAGACAGACGATTCCGACATAGTAGAAGAAATAGAATTTTAAAAAGAGTTGCCCTTCTTGCTGCCCCCCCTTTACCACGTTTTAGTGAGCATAACATTGATAATTTCTTCTCCATGTTTGTTGCCTTGACTTACGGCTGGAATAGACGTTTCTGGTCACTCCTTATTCAAAGTCAATTGACGGGCAGAGCTAGAGAAGTCTATCTCGCTCTCCCAATAGTCTTCAACAGTCGTAACGTCACTTCCTTCCTAATGACGTATGGTAACTTAGTAACACTGGCTCTAAACTATCGGAACAATGGCGGACGCCGTATGAAATATTTCTCCGGCGAGCTATAACGCATATCCAGAGGAAAAAAACCCCATCAATTTGATCATGTTTTACTTTTACACATTCTGATCACAAGGCATATGAAAAGGGAATGAAATGTTCTAGCCAGCATGAAGAATAAAATGTAATGATTTTCTTTGATTAGAACCAAGATGGCCGCCGTTGCCGGGCGCGTGACATCAGACTACTGAATCCAATTGAATTATTCAAGTAATATGATCTGCTAAAAATCAGAATTTTATGCGCCTATGAAAATTCTCCTGAACTGTACAGACAACAGTTTAGGAACCGGCGCAAACCTGACTCACAAACCTTTATAGAGTTTGTTAGAGACCAGGAAATTAATTTTAATAATTGGTGCAAAAGTAACAATTGCACTAGATTCCAAGGTCTTAAAGAAATGATTCTGATGGAGAATTTCCGTTTCTCTTTGCTAGATAACATGTCCTCTCAAATGGCAAGTTTACCAAGGACAAAGAGTGCCCATGAGCTAGCAAATATCATAGACGACCTTCAGCTCTACCAGAATTCCATTCTGATACAGATCGGGAAGTGACCAAGTTCCCACCCAGCGCCAACACAATGCTAGTGCCGGCCAAAGGTAGAACCGGTCCGTTCGATAACAAAATATGAAAATATCCGCCATCCGCCCGATCATTTTACCCCGCCACGCGATGTTAAAAATCCGCCAATTTGGCGGAAAATCGCCCAACCTGGCAACTCTGTTATTGAGACTGACAGTACAGTCACAGACCAACCCAGACCAACAATTGGTCCAGGAAAAGAGAAACGAAATAAGGCAAAAAGAATTTTCTATTGCTCTATTTATCACACTGGTACACACTCAACGGAGAGGTGTTTCAAAAATAAATGACAATCAAATGACCTTAGATTACTGGAGAAGAAGGGGAGATGTGATCCAAACATATAAAATGGTAAAGGGAATAGACAGGGTAGAGGCAGGATTTCTTAAACCAAACAAGAACATTCAGACACGAGGAAACAGCAAGAAACTGGAAAAAGAACGTTTTAAAACAAATGAAAGGAGGAACTTTTTTTCATCTAGAATTGTAAATAACTGGAATAAACTGCAAGAAACCACAATATCAGCAAAAAATTTGAATAAATTCAAAGCAGAGTTAGAGATAAGCAACATCCTAGGAAACAAGTTCAATTATAAAAATTGGTCCAATCACTAATAGATGAGGAGGAGCGAAGGAGACTACACCAAGTCTAAAAGCTCTATACAGAGGTATCCAGGTATCCAGGTATCCAGGTATCCAAATTCAGGCGCAGAGAACTTATGTTTTTACAACACAAATACCAAATCATCAATGACTCGAAGTTCTCACATTGCGCGTAATCATAAAATCAATTACCCACATTCATTTAAGCCCTTCATAGAAGATGGTTTTATCTCATTATACTCAAACCCAAACACGTACCAGCCCATTAAATGACTTCGTGATACTGGTACTAGTTAGTCTCGTATTACTAAGACTGCTATAAATGGTATTGAAAATGTGATTCCTTGTGGTCAGACTATCATAAAAGGAATAGAATTAGTCGAAAAAGTCATGCCTATAATAAAATTGAATTTCATAACACACATGATCGGAAGTAATGTCTTCATTGGATTGATAGATGATTTGCCTATTGAAGGAATAAAGGTACTCATTGGAAACCTAGCTGGAAACAACATAAATTTCAGAAATATTTCAGGTAACATGACCTGGAGCCCCAACACGGGCCCTACCTATGACTATTCTAACCATAATGATTACTTTCAGCATTCATTCTCTACACCTGGGGAGGACATTGGAACTCACATCATGGACACCCTCGAAAAAGATACTCTCGCTGATGAGTTTTGCGACATTTGCCTAAAATCCGCCAAAAAATCCTCTATTTGATTTAAAACACTTATAATCAACAATAGTGTATGGTCTCAGAATAAAAATGTTGTTACTAAACGCTACACATCATTTTCCCGTTGAGGTGAATTACACGATTTTTTTACTGAAACCTGTGCTAATGTTTTAAAATGAAGTGACTGGTTGACACAATAACTTATTGCACCATTCTTATCACAGTGCTCGGTATCGCAATACAATCTGCAGCCAATGAAAGAGTAGCTTTGGTCAGTTCGGCATTTTTTTCATCGCAAAAATAGGGTTACTGTTAACATGACTACTACCACTAAAATTGTTTTTAAAAAGTAAAAAAGAACAATTTAAAAAATAGCATCTGAATGATGAATGCTTAGAAATATCTTAACAGATTTGCAACAGATGTTTAAAACAAAATGATAATATATTTCGAGCTAAAAAAAAATCTTATTCTAGAGTCACATTCATATGATTGAATATCGCCACATGACAGATGGCGGTAGCATTGTGCTTTAACTCACTCTTTACCAGGATTTTCCCCAAAACTTCACACCCAACAAACATAAAAATATATTTTTATCACTCAAATAATAGCAATAAGTTCTTGCGATAAATAATTTCTTTAGCAAAACATGCTCCACAAAACACACTGTTCATTTTCTTTAAATTGTATGATGTACAAGTGAAATTTGAATGAGAAAAATGTTGGTTGTATCGTAACAAATGTGACGATTTTCCTATTGTTGGTAAGGAGAGGGTTAAGCTCTTCGGCTTATTCAGACTTAGCTCGAACGTTCCAAGTTCAAGTTATGTAGGCTTCAATTATAATTATCAATCTCAGGATTGTTATTAGAAGAAACAAAGAACAAAAATGGGTTATAACATTATAAAAATGTGGCCAAACTTTGCCTTGCTCATAGAATACATAAAATTGATATAGGTGAAATGGCAAACACATTTTATTTTTTGAATGTGGAACGTTTTCATTTAAAGCTAAATTCATAAAAATACAAAAGGAACTTGTACATTATATTTGGAGATCGGGTATCCGAACATAATTATGAGCTTGATCAGACATTGTTCTAATGGACACTATTTTACGTTGGTTGAGGGTTTTTTCTATTACAAGAACAGGTGATGTATTCATGGTTTTACTGTTGTTTTTGTCATTGGCTAAAGAGGGATTTTGTATTTGGTATTTTGCTCTTTTTCGAAGATGTTCTATTCATTTTGCTTCTTTACCTTTTACACTCCACAGCTTCTAGCAGCTTTGTATTACTTTGTTTCACGTTGTGAATCCTTATAATGCTTTGGTGTATTAGTCTGGAAATACACGTATTTCAAATTCTGGCCGCTAGCCTCGCCTTTCAAATATCAATCTATTAAAATGACCCCAGTCTTGTCAAAAATAACTCCATTGAGGGAATTGACATAAGTCCCAGGTTTGATCGTCTTTACCAAGATGAGGATCGTTTTAATCGATCGATCTTTGAAATGCCTAGTAGTGAGTAGAAAAGAAACAACTTAAAAAGTTCCTGGTTTGGGATTTTTTGGCAGCATGAGGGTCATTTACATCGATCAATATTTGAAGGACGCGTTATCTGGTCAAATGTTTAAAATACACGTTATTTCCCAGAGTATACCAGTTGACTGGTCAAGTATTATCTTATTTTTATCAGTTGTTTCAACCCAACATAATATCACACTGAGGTAGGAAATCGTGGATTTCGATATTACTTTCAAGTAGAAAAAAAATTTTTTTTTAACTCACCAGAATCGCGTTGAATTTCATCGTGAACGTTTGTAGAAAATATTTCAGAATGAATTTCACTCTTGAAAACACGGATTTATATAGAGTTTAGAAATTCACTTTCACTCCTCCCTTTGTCTTGCCAAAAATAAAATGTGGCTTCATCCAATCAGAGATAGGTACCTCATTGGACGTGGTGGGCTGATCATTTTGTTTTTTGTTTTTTGTTTTTTTTTTGTTGTTGTTTTTGTTTTTAAGGGTTTTACGGTGCTTGCAACACATTTAACCTCCTTCCGCACTAGGACAAAACTGTCCCGGGACAAATTTGTCCTGTCCCACTGGAGAAAACTTCTATTCAAAAGGGGTTCCGCACTAGGACAGGACTGTCCCAGGACACACCTGCGCGAATGCATTATTTTTTTTTACAAGATTCAAAAGTTTATTTGTAGGCAATTGCAACTCTAAAAATTCACATTTTATGAATCAACATAAGATACGACATGACGATAAGGATTTTTTACACTGTACAATGGGATTTGTTTACATAAGATTTATATAATCATGAAATATTCTTATAGCAAGAGTAATATCGTTGCTACTGCTACTACTACTACTACTACTACTACTACTACTACTACTACTACTACTACTACTACTACTACTACTACTACTACTACTACTACTACTACTATTACGACTACTACATCTACAACAACAACAACAACAACTACTACTACTACTACTACTACTACTACTACTACTACTACTACTACTACTACTACTACTACTTCTACTACTACTACTACTACTACTACTACTACTACTACTACTACTACTACTACTACTACTACTACTACTACTACTACTATTACTACTATTACGACTACTACATCTACAACAACAACAACAATAACTACTACTACTACTACTACTACTACTACTACTACTACTACTACTACTACTACTACTACTACTACTATTACGACTACTACATCTACAACAACAACAACAACAACAACAACAACTACTACTACTACTACTACTACTACTACTACTACTACTACTACTACTACTAGTAGTAGTAGTAGTAGTAGTAGTAGTAGTAGTAGTAGTAGTAATGGATGACATGGAGGTTGCATATTTCTGTGCTTTACTACGTGGGAAAAAAAAAAAGGCAAATTGAAAGAGAAAACAATATTGGGCGCATCCTTTAATGACCCAAAGATCGCTCAAGGGTCAATTCCGTAGACTCTATGGTGATCTCCGATCTTATCTTAAAATGACTTTCTTGGAATCACCTCATTTTACCCAGGTGCAAATGAGTACCAGTTCGTTGATGAAAGTAATCTTTGACGGACTAGCATCATTCAAGGGGATAATAGAAAGTCAGCATGCTTCGTACCCGAAAGGCATCAGCTGAGTAAGTCACCTCGCCTAGCTCAATTTGCGGCGCTGCACTGCGGCTGACGCCTGGGTTATACCACGTCCTAGCTAAATTTGCGGCGCTGCATTGCGGCTGACGCCTGGGTTATTCCAGTCTTACCTTGGAATAGACCCTCGAGAAAAATTTCCCATATGAGATGAAAAAGGGAATTTTCTTATTTTAAATTTTAAACTGTTATCTGTCTGCTCAACGCCACAGGAACATGGATAAGTTCCAGATTTATAAGCCTAGGAGGCAAGATGGCCCATGGTTAGCGCGTTGTACTCTGGACTCAGAGGTTCTGTGTTCGATTCCGACTGAAGCCAATTTGTACTTTCTAGAGCAAGAAAATTTACTCCAATCACTCACTCCATTCAGATGTAAAAGGGTACCCGTCAAGCTGGGATAGTAATCTGCGATAGACTACAGACTAGCGTCCC
The DNA here is from genome assembly GCF_034508935.2 of Berghia stephanieae. NCBI lineage: Eukaryota > Metazoa > Mollusca > Gastropoda > Nudibranchia > Aeolidiidae > Berghia > Berghia stephanieae. The sequence goes on along the minus strand of NC_088370.1, from coordinate 35,466,265 downwards.
GTTCAAAGGTTTTCAAACAAATACGTTAATTGTCCGCTTCACGCTATTGAAACCGGAATAACTCCTGCACCATTGGCTACAAGGCTCTAAAGGACTTAATTTGTCTTACAATGAGTCCAAGTGGCTCAGAAGGACTTATTTAAAAATATTTTCATTGAGAATTCCCGAAATAAATAACGATAAAGACAATTGATCCCACAAGTTACCGAATAGATGTGCGACCGGTTTTAGACACGTTACTGCTGTGTCACAAAGTGTGACACTTCTTAAATTATATTTATAAACATACGTTTTTAAATTGCCGAAAATGTTTATGTTGCTATGCCTTCTGTACGTGGTTTCATCACATAGAATTATTTTTTGAATTGTTCTTGCTTTTTTATATTCAGAATTGAAATAAATAAATAAATTATAACTGTGAAATTGAATGTAAGCTTCAGTTTAATATACGAAAACAGATAAAATGGACGTTTCGGATTTCCCCTTCATCAACAACACATGATGAATTAAAAACTACAGACGAATGAGATAATGTGGTAGTGATGTTGTTAAGATGCATAAACAAAATCATTGATGGGCAGGAAATTGTATGCTACTTTGTGAAGAAACGCGAGTTAAAACAGAGCAATAGAAATTTATAAAAGGTGCAATCACACTATAAACGTTCAATGTTATTATTAGAAAACGGTAAGGGCTGCCTGAAGCCGGTGATCGTAAAATACTAACGAAAGAGTGAAAATGGAAAGGCTTCGTATGGGAACAAAGCAGACAATGGACGTTCGGGTACAAACCCTTCGTCAGCACAACAATACCCAAATAAACGTGGAAAACAAATAAAATATAATGAAAAATAACTTGTATCGTCTGTACTCAATGGTGGTTGCAGTATGAATTGATTTAGCCTCAGTGACCAATCCTCTCTTCACATTCCCCCTCGCCCTTCCCCTAAAAACTCTCAAACCTGACTTATCATTATTGAACCTCCAATTTGGCAGCCAGTAAAATCTGTATGGTGTAGTGCTGGAAATGATCAGGTCTGTGGTTCGAGTTCCGGTCATGGAATGGCCAACCTTTTTATGGACCATTCTTGTTCGCTTCGCCCTTACCGGCACTAAACCATACACATTTCGTTCTATGTTCGCCTAATTTACAGTGTTTTTTTATTTTGTTTATTTTACAATTGTTGCAAATTCTAGTGATTGGTTTTTTGATGCATACTCATGTCTCTTGCTTTGTGTCCAATGTTTGTGTTAGGTATGTTGAAATTTAATAGTTCGCTTATTATAAGTTTAAGCAAATATCAGTCCTTGAAAATTGGGATTCCATGGTGGTTTAATGGTTATTACATCTGTCTGGCAATTTGAACTTCTGTGGTTTGAGTCTTGATCAAGAATAATCAACTTTTTTCTTATCTTTTTTTCTTGTTCTATACGCTCCCTTTGTCTTTGTCCTTACCCTTACGGGGACTATACCAGACACATTTTCCTCTCAGAGATGCCAACTGTAAATTTTGCTCAAAGGAATTTCAGACACCACTCGTAGGAATTTCTATGCGAAAGAGGAATTTCTGCACACAAGAAAAGGGAATTGGAATGATATGTGAATGTGTTTACATATCTATAGTTCTAAATAGATAACTGATTAGAATGATATTATGATTTATAAACACATTGCCAAATACAATCCCAAAGTTTTCTTATTTTAAATGAAGTAAAGCTCCAAAACATAATGGTAGTGATTGTAGTACTATGATGATGTGGTGGTGGTTGTAGTAGTAGTGGAAGTGATGATGATGTGGTGGTGGTGGTTGTAGTAGTGGTAGTGATGATGATGTGGTGGTGGTTGTAGTAGTACTGGTAGTGATGATGATGTGGGGCGGGTGGTTGTAGCTGTGGTTGTAGTGATGATGATGTGGTTGTAGTTTTGTTAGTTCAGATGATGTTGGAGTATTGGATGTAGTAGTGGTAGTGGTGGTAGTGATGATTATGCGGTGGTGGTGGTGGTTGTTAAAGACGATATGGTGTGGTGGTTGTAGTAGTCGTGATAGTGATGATGATGTGGTGGTGGTGGTGGTTGTAGTAGTGTTAGTTCAGATGATTTGGCAGTAATGGATGTATTAATGGGAGTGGTGGTAGTGATGATTATGTGATGGTGGTGGTGGTTGTTAATGATGATGATGTGGTGGTGGTGGTAGTTGTATTATTATAGAAGCCTCACTGCGACACCTCTCTTCTGTTTTCCAGCTAAACCCTTCAAAACTTCAAAACACTGTCATCTTCACAGACTCCAAATCGATTCTCCAAGCTCTCGATTTAGATAAACTCTCCTCAACCTTCAATAGTTTAAGATCTCAACTAGATGAATTCCTTACAACACACAGAGTAGACTTATCTCTCCAGTGGATACCTGGACATTCAAATATACCAGGAAATGACAATGCAGACAGACTAGCCAGACTGGGATCAACACTTTTACAACCATCAATTCCAGTATCATTAGACACAGCGAAACAAATAATCAAAACAAATAAGAGAGAAGAATGGATGAACAGTTGGGCAATGAGCACCACGGGTAGATTTATGTTTTCCCATATGACCACTTCTGTAAAGACTGATTGCCTAAATAAGCTCAGAAGACACCAGCAAAGCATCATCTTTCAACTAAGAACACAATACATACCGCTCAACAACCATTTAAGCAAAATTACAAAAGACACAACCCCTTCCTGTCCCCTATGTCAACAACCCAATGAAACAGTAACACACCACTTGCTTGAATGTCAACCTCTTGAAGACCTGAGATGCACATTCCTCCCACCAAATCCAAGCATCAGTAAAACACTTTATAGTCACCTGGAACAACTACAAAAGACGTCTAACTTCTACGTCATGGCACAAGACCGAATGGCTAGAGCTCAGGTGGTCGTTGTTTCGGATAAGTAAGTAAGTAAGTTGTAGTAGTAGTGGTAGTGATAATGATGTGGTGTTGGTGGTTGTAGTAATAGAGGTAGTGATGATGATGTGGTGGTGGTTGTTGTAGTAGTAGTGCTAGTGATGAAGATGTAGTGGTGGTGGTAGTGGTATTAAGAGTGATGATGATGTGGTGGTGGTTGTAGTAGTAGTAGTAGTGATGATGGTTGTAGTAGTAGTGATGATGTGGTGGTGATTGTAGAGAGGGGTATCCTTGGAACAAATTGTCGAAATTGCCCGGAACCCGGAATTTTACCAATGAAATCGGAGTTTTGGCATCACTGTCTTCTAATTTACAGTGCCTTGCATATTTGTTTATCATACAATAAGGCAGTTGCAAGGTTTGATATTTGAACGCTTAACCTTTACTTAATTCTAATATCATATTTCTATTCTGAAAACTTATTATCCTTTGAAATTACACTTAGATGAATTTTTTAAAGCAAACTTCTTAGATATATGTAAAAGATTACGAAACACACAATTAAGACTTAGGTTTATCACATTGATTTAATTAAATATATTTTTTGTATTCTCAGGTCAGAATAAATTAACTAAAAAGAAACCAAAGCGACCATGTTTGTTTTCTGGAAAGCCTCAGGCACAGCTCACTCGACACTTGAAAAGAATACATAGAGAAGAAATGGAAGTCAAGCAAGCATGTAAACTACCACGCAAGGAAATACTTAGGGCATTCAATGTTATGATGAAAAATGGATTTTGTTCATGTAATATTATAAAGAAAACAAATAGGGAAATTCTTGATAGCGAGCGGCGTCAGAGATCCGTTGACTTGGCTATGTCGAGAACAAGCTAGGCTTTTGGTTTCAGAATGGATGGATGTTCAAATTGGAATGTGGATAGACCAACAGCAAGTAGAGGGAGTCCAAGATCCGCTTGAAAAACATC
>NC_088370.1:35449887-35454887 GCF_034508935.2 Berghia stephanieae | reverse complement strand
TTAAAAAGCCTAGGAGATCTAGCAATTGATGAACTTCACATATTATTCAACAATATATACAATACTGGGAAAATTCCAGAAGATCTCTGTAACTCTATTTTCATAGCAATACCAAAGAAAGCAGGTGCAGTCAGATGCGAAAATTTTAGAACTATAAGTTTAATAAGCCACATCAACAAAATACTGTTGCGTATAATTATCAACAGGCTAAGGAATAAGATTAACCCCGAAATCGCAGAAGAACAATATGGATTCCAACCTGACAGAGGGACAAGGAACGCAATATACCTCCTCCGTGTTTTAAGTGAAAGAGCTATACAGGTTCAGACCCCACTATACCTCTGTTTTGTCGACTACAAAAAAGCTTTTGATAGAGTACGCCACGAAGAAATACTAAAACAACTGCACTCCATTGGCGCTGATGAGAAAGACCTCAGACTCATGAAACATTATACTACACCCAGCAGGCATCTATCAAAATCGGAAACTCTACAGGAAATTCCATTCCTATTAAGAAAGGAGTCCGTCAAGGGTGTGTTGCCTCACCAGATCTGTTTAATCTATACCAAGAAACAATCATGAGGGGCATAAATAATATGAAGGGAATAAAAGTGGGAGGTCACAACATAAATAATATAAGATACGCAGACGATACGGTACTCATTGCAACATCAGAAATCCAACTTCAAAAGATTGTTGACAAAGTGGTAGTAGATAGTGAAGCCAAGGGAATGGAAGTGAATATCACCAAAACGGAATGCATGGTAATACAGAAAAACCCCGAAAACAACAACACCTGCAATATAACGATTCACGGCGAGCAACTTACCAACGTAGAAAGTTTTAAATACCTAGGTTCAATAGTGACAACAGATGGAAGATGTAACCGAGACATACGAGCAAGAATAGCTCAAGCCAAACAGGCCTTCATGGACCTGGGAAACATTTTGAAAAACAAACAGATGTCTTTCGGGATTAGATTCCGAGTCTTGAAGTGCTACGTGTGGCCAATCTTGTTATACGGATGCGAAAGCTGGACTACAAATGCAGAAACACAAAAGAACATTGAAGCTTTTGAAATGTGGTGCTTGAGAAGGATGCAGAGAATATCGTATACTGCACACAAAACGATCGAAGAAGTGCTAAAACAAACATACCAACAAAGGAAACCAATGCCCTTAATAGTGGATCGACAACTATACTTTTTCGGACACATAGTAAGGAAAGATAAGAATGAATACCTGGCAAGTTGTGGAAAAATACCTGGTAAACGCGCCCGGGGGAGACAAAGAAAAACACTCATAGACCAACTGAAGGGCTTCACCAGCCTAACAATCCAAGAGCTGTTTGAAAAGGCAAGAGACAGGGAGGAATGGAGAGAGATAATTCATGCAGTATCCGAAGCCTGGACCAGGCATGGAACCTAGAAGAAGAATCTTGCTTAAGAGACATTTGGACGTATTGAACATAGGCTGGGCTGATAAAATTGTCTACACAATATTGTGACACTTTGGCGTGCCCGCCGTACTTGAGGAAAAACATCTTTTTATTATATTTTGCCTTGTTCAATCCAAATACAGAAAAATCATAACAGCCAATGCCCAAACTTTTAAACTTTAGAAATGGTTACGAGATTTTTGACCGTACTGGAGGTTATCTTATTTCATCAATATAGTGGAATCCTGAAATTGGAGTTGACGTTTAGAGTGTTTACTATATAGATAATATGCGCTTGGCTAAGAAGCTCATAACATTGCCATCCGGAAGTATATCGGACCAACACACAAAACTGTGTGTAACCATGAACTTTTATAGTGTTGTTGATACAGTCTAGTGAGAATCACTCACAAATGCGGATGGCAAAATACAATAACAAAGGCTTGAGTGACGTCATCTTCGTTCTATCTATACGGATTAATCAGCATCATTTAGCTTATAATTCGTTCTTTTAAAACAAGTTCTGGTCAAAATGAAAATAATCCGTTTTTCCATGTAATAAACCTATGATAGTTACCAAAAGTGTTGATGAAATAATAAAACCTGCACCTTTGGATAGGCCCAGTGACATAATTTATCCAACATTACACATATCTACTCATCACGCAAAATCCCGCTTTTAAATTGCGTTTTCATTTTGATTTTCTTCCATCCTCATCGGTTCTAATCTATTGCTATCACTGCTTTTTTTTTTATCAGTGAAAGGAAAGTAGATATAATTGGATGAATTAAGGAATGAATTGTTACAAAAATCACAAATAATATACTACCTTTAAAGGGCTTAACAACACACACGCACACACACACACACACACACACACACACACATAAGTCGTGGGGAACGAGTTTCTCCATGGTTCATGTATTCTCTCATCAGGGGAAATTGAGCTAATTCACATCTCATACCTTGCAACTTAGCTGATATTTTTCCTTTTTATTTCTAGGACTCGGCCTGGTACTCGTATAATAAGAGTCGAGTAGGACATTGCATGTAAAACAGCTTATTAATGGGCACAATGCCGGCCCATAATTTGGGGTCAATGTAACCCGTTCTATCATTAAGCGACATTCGAAGATGACACTGAGTCATAGTATATACTCAATAGACAGATTGCGCGTCAGGGCGCTAACGGGGCCGATTAGAGATAGACGACGATTGGGATTGTTTGGAAGCTTTAACCCTTTGCCCACTAGTCATTATGACATCCGAAATGCTATCGCCGTCTACATCTACGCCAGAATAGAAAGAGAGGGTGGAGCCTACCATGATATAACATTTTATGGATCCCTAATTTCATCATAACAGTTCTGTCCACTGACAGGTGGGTGGATATCGCTTTCCAGAACTTGTGTCCTTATATGAAATTCTGAGTTTTTGACCAATCAACGATTGCTCTTTTGATAGCTCGCTTGTCAACATGAGTCAGCTCAACCCTTGATTTATGTACAGGCATCACAGGCGGTATATGTTGTGTAACTTCAAAGACCACGGTTGACCGAAAGCGATGAATGGAAGCCCTACTGTGGCGTGGAGAACGAGGTCTTGTATGTATAGTTACGTCATATCTCAACGCTCGTGAATTCTTAGTAAGGCTGGACTCACAATCAAAACTCGAAATCTGTGTTTTAAACTCTTGAATCAATCGAGGTACATCAGTGCGTTCGTCTCAGTGAGAAATGAAAAACGATATATAAATCAAGAACATCGACCGGAAAACAAGGAAATTATCATAAAATTATAAAATTTGAGAAAGCTGTTTTCAAAATCAAATCTATTACAAAAAAGGTTATTTCTAAACCGATTTTTATGAGACAAAGACAATTTTTCTCCACTTTTCAAGCTGATTCCAACAACGAGGTTTTCAAATTTATCGCGATAAGATTATTTGTCATTATTTTTTTTAATACCCAATTGACTGCTCAGGAAATGAATACGTAATCCTTGGCGGCTAGCGAGTAGGTGTTAAATTTTGCTTACCCTTTCCCACGTAGACGCACACACACACATACACACACACATACACACACACACACACACACACATCATAGTGGAGAATATAAAAACCACACTGTAGAAATCAACTATTAAGAAGAGAACATTAGTCTTTAAATTATAAAATCGGTTGAGAAACAACTGTTTTAAGAGTAAATATTATTTTGAAAGTTGATGTTGTCCTTGTTTGTTTATTTTGGTAACTTATTTATTTACTACTATTACTACTACTACTACTACTACTACTACTACTACTACTACTACTACTACTACTACTACTACTACTACTACTACTACTATACTACTACTACTACTACTACTACTACTACTACTCACTACTACTACTACTACTACTACTACTACTACTACCACTATTACTACTACACACTATACTATTCTATACTACTACTACTACACTATTACTACTACAACTACTACTACTATTACTACTACACTACTACTACTACTACTACTACTACTACTACTATCTACTACTACTACTACTACTATACTACTACACTACTACTACTACTACTAACTACTACTACTAGGTAAGTCCCACTGTTGTGAGTATTTATCACAATGCTTTTACACACTCATGAAGGAATTGCATTGCAGCACGTGACAACACTATGCATTTCTATAACAAGATATGAAGTGAGTAGAAAAGTGCCAGAAGACAATAGAGAATAAAAATTTTTTTCGCGGCGGTGGTGGGGTTTGAACCTGCGACCTTATTGGTACGACAACTCCGCCTGGCAGGTGAGAGCGTGGCTCTACCGTGTGAGCTATCCACGAACACAAAAATATTCGTTTCAAACCCAAAGTCATTTCTAGATCCCTCTCTCACCCACTTCTTGAGATCGCCGATTCGTTCACCGCCATCGCGAAGTAATTTTGACCAGCAGTTATGCTTAATAGCCAATATTCTCATCACAAACATATAACATAGAAACGATTGAGACATTGAGTATGCTCCGGTGTATGGGGTGAATTTTTAATTCAGAAAAGTGAGTGGAGCAGGCACTTATGTTGGTAACAACAAGATATGAAGTGAGTAGAAAAGTGCCAGAAGACAATAGAGAATAAAAATTTTTTTCGCGGCGGTGGTGGGGTTTGAACCTGCGACCTTATTGGTACGACAACTCCGCCTGGCAGGTGAGAGCGTGGCTCTACCGTGTGAGCTATCCACGAACACAAAAATATTCGTTTCAAACCCAAAGTCATTTCTAGATCCCTCTCTCACCCACTTCTTGAGATCGCCGATTCGTTCACCGCCATCGCGAAGTTTTAAATTTTTACCAGCAGTTATGCTTAATAGCCCCCAAAATTCTCCTCACAAACAATAACATAGAAACGATTGAGACATTGAGTATGCTCCCGGGGTTGGGGTGAATTTTTTTAAATTTGAAAAGTGAGTGGAGCAGGCACTTATGTTGGTTTAAAAACAAGGGTATGAAGTGAGTAGAAAAGGGCCAGAAGCAATGAGAATAAAAATTTTTTTTGCGGC
>NC_088370.1:35422409-35449787 GCF_034508935.2 Berghia stephanieae | reverse complement strand
TTACATATGGTTGGAGCTATAAATAGCAATGTGAAATTGAATGTAAGCTTCAATTTAATTACGAAAACAGATAAAATGGACTTAACCCCTTTGTCAACAAAAGAGGATGAATGAAACACAATTATCTCATTCGTCTGTAGTGTTTCATTCATCCTGTTTTGTTGATAAACGGGAAACCCGAAACGTCTATTTTATCTGTTTTCGTATATTAAATTGAAGCTTACATTCAATTTTACATTGTTATTTATTTCTTCGAGCTTCAGGAAGCAACATTTACATTATGGTTGGAGCTGAAAATGCAAAACCACGCTCAGCAAATTTTGTTCTTGGGATGATTTCTCCATTAGCGATGAACTGGCAGCAGCTTCTTATGGTTCACACTATTATGTTATGACGATCGACCCAATCAGCAAAGTCCGGTCCGCATTCGTGCACCGTCGCGAACCCGCCTGGTAGCATCGTCACAACACACCTTTCGACTAGATGCTCTGCCGTTTCGGGTTCTTGTCCACAGCGTGGACATAAAGGACAGGAAGTTAGACCCCACTGATGTAACGCACCGGCCGTTAGGCAGCTCCTCGACCGAAGCCGATTCGCAGCTACCCAGTGTCTCCTCTTACTGGTATCAAAGCCTGGCAACTTCTCACCAAGCTTAGAGGAGTGTAGGTCCCCGCCCCCACGAGGGATTGAATTCGTCCAAACCGACTTCCATCTCGTATGTGCAGCTCTGTCCGTAGTCAGGGATTCTGCGTACAAGGGTTGCCGGGACTTATTTCGGCTCGAAACGGGGGCACCGTTCATTATGCGCATGAGAGGGGTATCCCCATTCCCTCTCTCTTTGATCTTACTCAGCCAGTTTCCCGTAATGGTCTCCCTCCGGACATCGGGGGCTGGATCGCTGCCATTACCGGGCCCCATTCTCTAGGGGTTGTTGCTAGCGTTCCCGACACTATGTGCATCGACTTGCGAAGTTTTACATCCACCTTCTCAACGTTTCTGCTTCTACCCCACACTGGAGCGCAATACTCCGCGGTGGAATAGCATAGTGCCAGGGCGGATGTTCTCAGGAGCGCTTGGCTAGCGCCCCAAGTCGATCCCGCCAGCTTCATCAGAAGACTATTCCGCTTCTCTATCTTCCGGGCAACCCCTTCGAGATGAACCCGATAGGTAAGGCTGCGATCCAACGTCACCCCTAAATATTTTGGACGCGGCTCATATGGGAGTGGCTGGTCCCCGACTAGGACATTCAGTTTACGGGTGTGCCAACCACTGCATAAGTGAAATGCAGTGGCCACGGTTTTTGAAGTGTTCATCTTCAGGTACCACTTGTCAAAGTAGGATTTGAGTCTGGTGACGTCCTCGCTGAGTACGCTCTCGAGACGGGTCCACACTTTACTCTGAGTAACGAGTGCCCAGTCGTCTGCGTATCCCAGCCTCAGGGAGGAAGTGTTCGGCATATCGCTAATGTAAACGTTAAACAACATTGGCGCAAGTACCGACCCCTGAGGGACCCCATTCTTCAATTTCCTTACTTTGCTCGTGACGTCTCCCAGCGCGACGTGGAATTGCCTTTCCCCTAAGATCGAAGAGAACAACTTCAAGGTCTTTTTGCACCTTATGATTTTTGCAAGTTTGAGCATTAACCCATCGCACCAGACCGTATCGTACGCCGCTGATAGGTCTATAAACACAGCACCTGTTTGCTGTTTTCTCTCGAACCCGTGCTCAATATGCTCTGTAAGGGCAATGACCTGCTCCGTGGTGCACCTCCCTTCCCTGAAGCCTGCCTGCTCATTCCTTAGGCCATCTGCATTGGGTATTATCTATCTATACGGTTGTGAAACGTGGACGCTTGACAAAGAATGTACGAGGAGGTTAGAGGCATTTGAGTTGTGGGTGTATATTTAGAAAAATGTTGAGGGTATCATGGACAGACAGGTGTACCAACGAGGAAGTGTTGGAGAGGGTGAGAAAGGGAAGAATATTGATCGATAACATCAGAAAGAGGCAGTTACGGTTTCTGGGACATGTGTGGAGAAGAGAATGGAATAGAAAAGTTGGTAACATCTGGGAGGATCGAAGGAAAGAGAGCTAGAGGAAGACAAAGAATGACTTATCTAAATAACCTGAGAATGGCCAAAAGTGACTTTAAAAGCAACACAGATTTCATGCGCATCGCAGAGGATCGTGATTCGTGGAGACAGCTGACCGGCAACGTGCTCAAGAGCGCAAGGCACGATGGATGATGATGATGGCGCTTGCAACAGATTATTGAGAAAAGCGGTCAGGGCGAGTGTGTATCTTTAATCCCCTATTTGTGACCCTTCGCCTCAAAACGGTATTAAGTCGGGATGGTTAAGATGTTGAAAATTGAATTTATAGCCAAAAATATCAGACTTGTGCTGAGTTTGTATGATTTATTGAGGAGAATGGATACCCTATTTTAGGGTGATAATGCCAACAATTTATAGTTTTGACCAGATTAACATTAAATTCGACCTTTATACATATGGTTCGTTCCGACATAATACCGTTTTGAGACGATGGGTCACATTTGATAATTCCTAAGGCTTGGTCACTCACCTTGTACAGACAATCGTCTGGGTTTTAGTCCCTTGGTGTTGAGTGTATCTAAAGGACAGTTTCAAAATGATATTAAAGATAATAACGTTGATAATAATGATAATAATAGTAATAATAATAATGTTGATAATAATAACAATAATAGTAATGATGATAATAATAATGATGATAATAATAATAATAATAATAATAATAATAATAATAATAATAATAATAATAATAATACATGTAATAATAATAATAATAATAATAATAATAATAATAATAATAATAATAAAATAATAATAATAATAATAATAATAATAATAATAATAATAATAATAATAACAATAATAATAATAAAATAATAATGACAATAATAATAATAAAATAATAATAATAATAATAATAATAATAATAATAATAATAATAAATAATAATAATAATAATAATAATAAATAATAAAATAATAATAATAATAATAAAATAATAATAATAATAATAATAATAATAATAATAATAATAATAATAATAATAATAATAATAATAATAATAATAATAATAATAATAATAATGTTGGAGTGAAACGAAAAAGTCGGTTGATAAGACGAGTGTAAAAATGGTACACGGTTCCTCTGCAAAATTGAGTGGTCAGAAGTAAAATATAGACAGATATAACATTTGGTGTCTTTTTTTACGTTTCCGGGTGCCGTGATTCTATGTTAGATAGATCTAGCTATTAATTAATTTTTTTTAAAAAATACAGAAGAATAATATGAAGCATCCTTAGTTTGTTTTTAAGGGTTTTACGGCTCTTTCAACACATTTAGGTCATATAGGCGCCAGTAAAAAGGAAGAAAATTGGATTATAAAAACGTTCTACAATAAAAAAAGTAAGATAAAGGGAAATTGGATTCAATAGTCTGATGTCACGTCGCCCAGCAACGGCGGCCATCGTGGTTCTAAACAAGGAAAATATGTACTTTTTATTCTTCATGCTGGCTAGAACTTTTCATATGTCATGTGATCAGAATGTATAAAAGTCAAAACACGATCATATTTATAATGTTTTTCACCTCTGGATACACTTTTAAACTCGTCGGAGAAATATTCCATAAGGGCGTCCGCCATTGTTCCGATAGTTTAGAGCCAGTTACTAAGTTACTATGCGTCATTACGAGGGAAGTGACGTCATGACTGTTGAAGTCTATGAGTTTAAGATTTTGGGTTTGACCTACTTTCAAGCTTCGCCTTATCAATCTTTCCGAGACATAGATACATTGTACGTGAATATAAAGATCATAACTTCTTATTGGAATATTGGACGATATAAATAAAATACTGTAATAACCGTCTTTTATACAGTTAGGCAGGGTATACACGATTATAAATGTTGGAATTGTACACGTTTTCTTTGTTTTTCTAGTTTTCTCCAATCGTAAATTAATTTACATCGCGCTTTCGCTAAGAACCTCACAACATTGCCATCAGGAAGTATAACGGACCAACACACAAAACTGCGTAACCTTGAACGTTTATAGACTGGATAATTAAGAGAGAATTGCTCATAAACGTGGATGGTAAAAAAGCAGTAACAAAGACCTGAGTGACGTCAACTTCGTTCTATCTATAAAACACTTGCCGTAAGGAACTTGGTCATCAAGTTCACTCGTTTCATCACAATCTTCATTGTCAACTTCCGTTTTGGATGGAGTCCGTTTCTTGAGAATGATATCAGGGTAGAGGCGACGCAGGGTCTGCTCTATGACTTCAAGGCTGGTAAACGATATCGGCGATTCCTGGATAGATGGAGGACAGGAAAAAATAATAGGGATTATTACAAAGTGAAAGTAAAATGTATTTCTGAACTTATACACCTTAATCCTCGAACCAGAAGCTTTCGGTTATCATGCAACATCACTCGTTTATCTGTACCAAAAAGCAAGTTAAAATATTTTGGTGATCGCTTTTTTAAATATTATGGCCAATAACTCGGGAATACCCTACCTCAACCAATTAGAGAAGTCGAGAGTATCTCAGATATTTAATTCTGCTTTAATTAAATATTAAATTATACGGACAACAGCCCTATCTGTATCTGTATCTGTATGGTTGGCGCTGAAGAAACCAATGGTCTGGTTGTATTTCAGCGGCGTCCTCATTGGGCGCGGGCCCATGTCAGCCGGGCCTTGAAATCGTTTAGGTGTGGTGCCATGATGACCAGTTCATCCAGCCCATTCCACTCCGAGATAGTTCATATATATATATTAATATATGTGACCCACCGTATCAAAGCGGTATTATGTCGGGATCCACTCGGTAAGGGAAATTGAATTCATAGCCACAAATATCAAACTTGGGTTTAATTTCTGTACGTTATGGTGGAGTATAAAGACTATTTCTTGCATTGAAAAAACTTCTGACCTCCAATTTCTCATCATTCTATTTCTAAATTCACTTTTTGGGGTCTGAATCCTCCCGACATAATACCGTTTTGAGACGGAGGGTCACATATATGTCAATAGACGCGCATATTGTAACATGTGTTCCGTTTAACGATACGGAGAATAGACTAGATGAGAACTTTGTACAGCATCTAAGGGGCGTTGCTAAGGAACCTAAACACAATTGGAGCCCGTTATTTCAACCTGCCGGTCATCTCCATCAAAGGTCCCCCATGTCTGATATTAAAATTCTGCTTCCTCCTCATGAAGCATGACCGCTTCCAGAAAAAAATATATAGAGATTTTAAATAGATAGTATGCAGATGACGTCACTCAGGCCTTTGTTATTGTTTTTGCCATCCGCGTTTGTGAGTTGTTCTCACTAAACTGTATTAACCAGACTATAAAAGTTCATGGTTACACAGAGCTTGTGTGTTGGTCCGTTATACTTCCGGATGGCAATGTTGTGAACTCCTTGGCCAAGCGCATTCTATCTATAGAGCAATATCCACTAAAATGTGGTGAAAGCGCTTTACAAAGGGTCCCTGACCAACAGCAACGCGTAACATGTTGGACGGGACATGACGATATTAGGCGAAATTATAATTTTTTCGGACAGTGATAACGCTGTTGACGGCCAGGTACCCATTTTACAACTGAGCACGGTGAGAGAATGTAGTTAAGGACTCAACTATGCGCCGAGCTAGACTCAAATCCAGGACCTTCCGATCCGAAAGCGAGTGTCATACCACAAGACCACATAGCCGCACAAAACCATTAATAGAATTGAAGAATGAAAACAGCAGACAGAAACGAGGGCGACTTATAACGGCGTAGAAATAAACTGTCAGCAGATACCTGACAACAAAACCATGTCCGCACACGACAGGAACGAATGGCGATTCTGGACTGCCCAAATATCGTGCGGCTATGTGCTCTAGTGGTATGACACTCGCTTTCGGATCGGAAGGCCCTGGGTTCGAGCCTGCTCGGCGCATAGTCGAGTCCTTGGAAAAGTCTCATTACTCACATTCTCTCACCGTACTCAGGTGTAAAATGAGTACCTGCCGTTAACATCGTTGTGTCTGTCCGAAAAAAAGTTATAATATTATCGCCTAACAGGTGTCATGTCTTGTCCTAAATGTTTAATGTTGTTGTTGAACAGGGACCCCTTTTAAACTGATTTGAGCACGTTTAGTGGATATTTCACTATATAAAAGCTCACTTTTTAAAGCTCAATTTTGAAATATCAAAGATGCGCAGAGAACAAGTAACGGAAATACGTGACTAACCTGTCCGACCATGCACACTGGAATGGGAAGACAGATTTGATGTCTTCGGATGTGAGCACTCTTTCTTTCATCGGGGGGAATGGAGGATAGTAGATTTGACCAGGTCAGTAGATTTCCTTCTTCTTTCAACACGGCTGGATAGTCTTGGACTGGGCTGGCCGTGCTTCTGGAGTTGTGATTGATCCGCAGATCGAACTGGGTAGGGAGAAGAAAAACAAAATTAAATACGAGTTTAACGTCGCCATCGTTAACTTATAGAGATAGTATGCGCTTGGCTAAGAAGCTCATAACATTGCCATCCGGAAGTATAACGGACCAACACACAAAACTGTGTGTATCCATGAACGTTTATAGTCAGGTTAAAACAGTTCAGGGAGCATTACTCATAAACGCGGATGGCAAAAAACAATAACAAAGACCTGAGTGACGTCATCTTCGAACTATCTATAGCCTGACACTGACCAAAAAATGACGTCAAAAGACCAGTCTTTGGTCACAAAAGAAAACAAATCGTGAGTTGTATTCAATAGTTCAACTAATGGGGCCGGTTTGACCCTCTCCTTACCAATAATAGATAGAATGAAGTTGACGTCACTCGGATCTTTGTTGTTTTTTTTTTTTGCCATCCGCGTTTTGAGTAATTTCACTAAACTGCATTAACCAGACTATAAACGTTCATGGTTACACATAGTTTTGTGTGTTGGTCCGTTATATTTCCGGATGGCAATGTTATGAGCTTCTTAGCTAAGCGCATACTATCAATAGGAAAATCGCCACATTCGTGACCATACAACCAATATTTTTCTTTTTCAAAATTTTTTTGTACATTCATAAAATTTAAAGAAAATTAAAAGTGTGTTGTAGAGCATGTTTTGCTATAGAATTGATTCATCGCAAGAACTTACTGCTATTGTGTTTGAGTGATAAAAAATATATCTTTGTGTTGGTTGGGTGTGAAGTTTTGGGGAAAATCCTGAAAATGGCTGGTAAGGAGAGAGCTAAAAATGAAAACCGAGTCAAACTTTAATCAAACTGGCTTGAAAAAGTTTGTTTTTGTTTTTAAGGGTTTTACGGCGCTTGTTACACATCGATGATATTGACAAACTTCTAACACAACTACAGCCATGAACTTTTAACAGGTTGTCGATGAATTATCATAGATAGTAGTAGTAGCGTATGGCTACACCTCCAAACTGTATTTCGTCAACCCAGCTTCTAAAGTCTTCCTCCGCCTTAAGGATGGTTTCGTAGCCACCTTCTAGTTTAGTGACTGGACAGTGGAGGACGATGTGATCGCTGGTCTCTGGGGCTGCCTGAAATTTATGGCAGGTATCACTGTTTCCAAGTTTCCATCTGCACATATTTGATGCAGTTCTGCCATGTCCAGTTAAGAGGCGGTTTGAGGAAATCCAGTATTTCCTGGCGTTATTGAATGCAGGCACTCAATCATAGATAAAACATATGCAAACAACATTATAATATATATCATATCGTTCAAGGTCTGAATAATAGATAAGACGCGATCTGATATATTGAGTATCTTTCTTTAATCATTATAAATTTATTCACGTAACGACCATTTCTTACAAACTTCGGACAGCTACAGATCTAGAATTTTATAATGGCATTCGGGTTAGCATAGAAAACATTCCAAAAACATACAATGTTGCAGGAGGAGGAGGAGAAGAAGGAGGAAGGGGGGGGGGGAGAAGGGGAGGAGGAGGGGAGGGTAGGAGGATGAGGAGGGGAGGGGAGAGGAGGAGGAGGAGGAGGAGGAGGGGAGGAGGAGGGGGGGAGGGGTAGGAGGAGAAGGGGGGAGGAGGAGGGGTAGGAGGAGGAAAAGAAGAACAAGAACAAGAAGAATCAGTAGGAGATAGATATGCTCAAATATGGGAAAAGTTGAATGGAGAATGGGGGAGAAGAATGTGATAAAGGAGACGGTGAGAGAATGGGCATGATCTATATTAACTTTCCATGTGATCGAGGTCATTGGTCAAATTGCAAAATGTAGGCCTACTCAAAGTGACCCACTTCGTGAAAAGTGTTCACAGCTTTTTAAATATCTAACATCACGATTGGTCATTTGATTCAGCTTGGCACATGGGTATGTTTATAACATTTGTAAACAAAGCCAATCTTGTTATACGGATGCGAAAGCTGGACTACAAATGCAGAAACACAAAAGAACATTGAAGCTTTTGAAATGTGGTGTTTGAGAAGGATGCAGAGAATATCGTATACTGCACACAAAACGAACGAAGAAGTGCTAAAACAAACATACCAACAAAGGAAACTAATGCCCTTAATAGCGGATCGACAACTATCCTTTTTCGGACACATAGTAAGGAAAGATAAGAATGAATACCTGGCAAGTTGTGGAAAAATACCTGGTAAACGCGCCCGGGGGAGACAAAGAAAAACACTCATAGACCAACTGAAGGGCTTCACCAACCTAACAATCCAAGAGCTGTTTGAGAAAGCAAGAGACAGGGAGGAATGGAGAGAGATAATTCATGCAGTATCCGAAGCCTGGACCAGGCATGGAACCTAGAAAAAGAAGAAGAAACAAAGCAGCGTGTTTACATTTGTTAAGAAATATCCAACCATTGGACAGCAACAAATCACGTGATTGATGACTCGGTTGGACGAAAACATGAATATAGATCGCTCCCATTGGGAGAAGGAAGGGGTGGGTGGAGAGAGGAGAGGAGAATAATATGTAAGATGATTGAGATTTTACCTGCTTCTTCTATTGACCAGCAATGGCAGCGCCCCGTGCTGGGAACCCGAGGAAGTGTTGCTAAGTCTTCGTTTATGCACCACATTGACCAACGACTTCTTCCTGATGCGTGAGACAGAATCCTTTCTCTGGGTACCCTGGTCATATTCGATGTTCTTCAGGAAGTCGGGTGATGAGTTGTTGTCGTTATCTAGAAGGTTCGGGACTGATGTTGTTGTCAATTGCCTTGGATGGATACGGAGAAAAATCACGAAAAAGCATAATATTATTAGGGTAGGGAGTATAATCGGTATGTACTTGAATGGGTCAAATTAATATTTGTGTCAGTGCATGACATATTCAGCCGGAAGGTGAAAATTTTGGATTGCATTATCTGAAAGAGTATGATCCCCAGAGCATTTCAATCTTTATTTGAAGTAAATCGGGTGATTTTTCATGAAGTTATGGTCAGATGTATGGCAAACGTATCCGGCAACTTTTCTCAAATTTCATACTTTTTCAACTTGACTAGCTGTAAAAAAATATTTAGAAGTGAAATTAAGCTATGATATTTCCCCATGATGTACAAAAATGATTTATTTAATCATTTATGACAATAACTCAATTCTGATTTTAAAAATTGACCTTCTAACTAAACTTGGCAATATCTCAGTTCAAAACTTTTCACCATCCGACTGATTATGTCATTCAGTGTAATATACGAGTCTTTTACCTACTGAAAACTGAAGATATCTTACAGAGTGAATAAAGATTAATTTGACCAAAAAAAAAAAGATAATTAAAAGCAACTGATTGCAATTAGAGCCTGCGTCCTCCTCCTCCTCCCGCCATATAATATAATCCAAACTGAGCGGAGCTTTGTGGTCACGTAGTTATGTGATACTCGCCTTCGAGTTGACCCATAGGTGGGGAAATTTGTCTTTAGAGTCTATTCCAAGGGAAGACTGAAATAACCCAGGCGTCAACCGCAGTGCAGCGCCGCAAAGTGAGCCGGATGCACCGCATATTTCGAAGTAAACTAACTAAACAACTCGCTAACCGTGACAAAACAACTGAGAGATGCTGAAAGAAGCAGCGATCGAACGAAAGCGGCAAGATACGGAAACCTTCGCAACCTGGGTTCTCCACAATGCGCCATGATTTCAATAGTGCGGCTAGGTGGTCTTGTGGTATGACACTTGCTTTCAGATCCAAATGTCATACTTGAGTCCTTGGAAAAGGCTCTTTCTCATATTTTCTCACCGTACTCAGGTGTAAAATGAGTACCTGGCAGTTAACAACGTTGTTTATGTCGGAGAAAATTGTAATGTCGCCAAACAGGCGTCATTTCTCGTTCTACATGTTACGCGTTTCTTTTGGTCAGGGAACCCCTGTAAAGCGCTTTGAGCACGTTTAATGGATATTGCTTTATTTAAAAGCTCAGTGTCAAAGCTCAATTTTTATAATGCGCCATGATTTCAACTGATATTTAATTTAATATGTTGAAAAAGCAGGTAAGTTTAAATATTTAATTACACAGTGAGAAATTAAACTAAAAAAAACCCCAAAAAACTAGAGATGTACGATAGAGAACAAAAACAAAGCAATCTGAAAACCAGAGAGAGAGAGAGAGAGAGAGAGAGAGAGAGAGAGAGAGAGAGAGAGAGAGAGAGAGAGAGAGAGAGAAGAGAGAGAGAGAGAGAAGAGAGAGAGAGAGAGAGAGAGAGAGAGAGAGAGAGAGAGAGAGAGAGAGAGAGAGGGAGGGATGACTTCCGTAGTTTCACAGCACTTGTACTATATTATTAATTAATCTTCTAGCCATTAGTTGCACTGTCCAATAAATAGATCTATTCTATTACGGTTTTGGATAAGATTAATTTTTTTACAAGTGGTGTGATTTTTCTAAATTCAAAAACAATTTGGGGAGATGTTTTTTTTTACGACTCTGGCCGACGCCATTATTACTTCCTGTGTTTCCCATCAGTTTCGATATTACAAGTGATGGCAAACATTATGTTTCATCAGGTTATAGTATTTTTAGTTAGGATTGAGGAGGGGGAGGGGGGGGGGTCCCCCAATAAAAAAAAGGGGGGGGGGCGGCGGGGGGAGGGGGTCTCCCCTCGATAATTAAAAAAAAAATCCCTCTTTAGGCGTGCTGTGACACAACGGATTCCCCTGTCTACCCAAGAGTGAATTGGTAGCTGGGTCTGTTCGATCCGTCGGAACGTACTTTGCGATAGACTAGCGTCCTATCCAAGGATAGCAAGTAGTTGCTATTGTCCGTTTCACGCTATAGAAATCGGGATAAACTCCGGCTCCATGGGCCTACTGACTTTTTACTTTTTTACTGTTGTGAGAGGAGGTCCTTTAACCCTATCCTTACCAACTATAGGAAAATCATCACATTCGTTACGATACAACCAACATTTTTCTTATTCAAATTCCTATTGTACATCATAAAATTTACATAAAATGACAGTGTGTTGTAGAGCATGTTTTGCTACAGAAATTATTTATCGCAAGAACTTACTGCTATTGTGTTTGAGTGATAAAAATCTATTTTTGTTTTAGTTGGGTGTGAAGTTTTTGGGAAAATCCTGAAAATGGCTGGTAAGGAGAGGGTTAAAAAGACTGAAAGGAGGAATACACGGCTAAGCAAGTTTTAAAATTTCATAAATTCATTATGAAAAGGGGAAAATTATTACTAACTCACCTCTGGCGAAGAAAATTTCCACTTGAATTATTAATATCACGGGAACTTGAACCTGTTTTTGGAGCTTGTGCCGAATGGTTGGTCACTTTGATGATCGGAACGGGTGACTGAGGGCTGGATACGACATTGCCTTAGGTCTACTCTGAACACCCAAACGTCTGAGCATCAACTTGGCGTTTTTCACTTTGTGCTTATCCCAAGACTGGAGATCGACGGCGGCTCTGAGAAATATCTTCTCAACAATCGAATGTTCTTGATGCTGTTGCTGCTGTTCGTCTTCTTCTACAATGCTGCTTTGACGTGGTAGGAAAGAGGTCACGCCACTACTTTGAGCGATGTTATTCTGTTTTGTTCGCTTTCGACGACATAGAAGGGGCAGTCTCGAAGTCGAAGACGATGAGTTGGAAGATAGAGTTGTTGCTGAAGTGGACGATGTTGAAGATGATTGAAACACTTGAGAAGATATAATACTCGACAGTGGAATCAATTTAGGAAAATCTGAGAGCGTGTCAAAAACTTCGTCCAAGTTGGAGTTACTGGTCATGTCAACTTTTCTATTTCCTCCGTTATTGTTGTTGCTATCAAACGTATATCTGGAATGTTGTTGCCCGTATCCAATATTATTAGCAAACGAATTATCGACCGTTTCTCGATATTGTCTGAAAGAAGAGTCCACCAGCTTATCAACGCGATCGGCTGAATAGCTGACACTCACACCACTGGCCACCCGGAATGTAGAAGACGCTAAAGTCTCAGTTGGTGAATTGGCGATACGAAGAGAAAACTTGCTTACAGAGTCTTCACTAGCCTTGTACGAATCCACGAAATGACGGCTATCGTCTCCTTCGACTGCATCAACATTAGAACATCCTTTGGAACAAATTGCACACATATGATATATTCTATTATAGTTTTTACCATCAACGCAGCTACAACAGTGACAACCACAACATTTGCAACCAGCGCAGGTGTCCTGGTCAAGTTTAACACAGTTTGTCAAACAGTCGCCTGTTGTTTGTTTAGATGTGTTGTTGGTGACTTGTATAAAACTACAATGGCTTGTGTTACGACGTGTGTTCCCACCGTGACTAGTGTTCACCGAACTCCGACACTGTCATCTTGGATTGTTTGGGTTGTCTGTTTCATTATTTCAAAGAGAAGAAAAGGAAACTCTGCCCGTGTCACCAAGTTTATCGCAAGATTTATGTCCCTCTCCACTGGCCATTGCTATTGATCGTCTTCTTCTCTAATCACTTGTAAAATCGACGACTGGATAAAATAAATTATATTTTATATAAATAAATACAATGGAATATCATTATACCGACCCTATTATTGTCCTACAACCTTTACTTAAAAGTATTAGAACTTATGATAAACTAACATTTATTTTACTTGATGGTATATTAGTGTTTTGTTGTACTAGCTCAGCATGTGGCATCAGCACAAATGTTATATTAAAATGATCATAGCGATATTGAGAGTATGCGGTAAATGACTAGGGGAGTTAATTTTGACATTTTACACGGTTCAGTCCCTTGATGGAAGTGGAGATTTCTTCAAAATGGCGACCAATGCAAACATGGCAATGGACCCTGTTTCGAAAAAACGATACAAGGAAAAAATTGAAAGCGTGAATGGGATTGATCCCTATTACATACAATCGGAAAAATGGTCAAAGGATATCAAGATGTATCCTCCAATCACGTACCATCATATTTTTACTTATCTGGTGTTACGAGAAAGTTTCTGCACAAGTGAGGATTTCGGGGTAAGTAAAGTTTGCATCTCATCTCATAACCCACATGGGATTCGCCTTTACTTTTTTTTTTTTTAATGTAGACGTTTTGATGGTTTAAAAAAATATGATAATAACTCAATAGTCTTAGAAGTTTTAAGATGTGTATATGTTTTTTTTATATTTTGAATATTTTATTGATGTTTGAGTTGTCAGTATCCTTCGATTCTCACTCAGAAGAGCCAGATTCCAAGTCCAAGTCCAACCAATTTTCTCAGTTCAACTTGTTTTTTTTTCCAGGCAATTTTTTTTCTTCTATTTCTGTGTGGACATGAAGAATCTCAGTCTCTTGATCATTTTTTTTTTTTTCATATGATGATATTGAATGTTTATATTTATAGTCTTATGTTCATGTTCATCATAACATAAGAATCGTCGTACTGATGGTCTTCTACTTCTGCTTCTTTGTTTCACAATAAATTGAAACTAATGATACTCTATGGTGTATGTGTAAGTGTGTGTGTGTGTATGTGTGTGTGTGTGTGTGTGTGTGTGTGTGTGAGAGAGAGAGAGAGAGAGAGAGAGAGAGAGAGAGAGGTCGCCAAAATTAATTAAAACCCTCAAACTCAAACGTGTTTATTTTAGAGTATTAGAGTCTGAGCTCCTTTTCCCCCTCTTGTCAGTAAAGTCAGTTGCTCCAAAATTTGATTAATAATTGCATTGTTTGATGTTCTTTTTATTAAGTGGTGAGGTTATTACTTTTACTTTTTAAAACTTAAAACTTAAAATTACCTATTCTTATTGAGTTTGTCAAAGTAAGGCTAAGTTTGTTGATCTGACTTCATTTATTTTTCTATTTTTCAGGCACTAAAGGGCCTTGCTGCTTTTAACCAAGCATACAATGGATGGGTTAAAGAGCTGCTGGTTTTCCAACCTCCTGGATGTGACAATAAAATTGTGAAAGCAAAGGTAAATTCCTACAAATGATTTAATCACATTGATTGATGATTTTGATTCAAATTCATAGACGGAGAGTGAAAGGATACATACGAAAAAAAAAGAGGAGGGTGGCAGTCTCATTATGGGAGCATATGTAGCAGTTCAATAGGCTATCCAATATTAAATTTCACAGTGGACCATTTTTGCAAAGGGATGCAAGGTTCCTTAACCAATTTTGACTAGTTTTTAAAAAGAAATGAGGACAAAGGTCTCCATGCTCAAAATCATGAGTGAAGCACTTTGGTGAAAGCTATAACTATAAGCTAGTATCGCAGAGGATTGCCATTTGAAGCCGCAATTTTATTACAAAAAACTGTAAATTTTATCACTTTTGCCGTAAAATTAGTCATTTTTGTATGTTGAGTTAACTGTTGGGATTCGGATAACATTATGTATCTTAATACAGATCATGTCGTCTTAAAGCATGGTCATCAGGAGGAGGCTTGGGCTTGCTTAAGTTCGAAGTAGACATAGACCAAAGATTTCCATGAAATACATTTCACAGATATTTCCTTTCATTAGTGAGTCGTAATGTCGCAACACCACCCGATAATGCGGCTGTTGTAGTGGTATATGTTTGGGTTGTTTTTTTTTGTGGCTTTTTTTTTAATGTATTTTTTGTTTTTTAAATTTTATATTTATTTTTGTAATTCATGATGGTATAAATTGAATAAAAACACTCAATTTGAAAGGGGAAAAAAGGGAGTCATTTATCATAATGAAGAATCCTGGTGTTGAAGAGGTCTGTCTTATTTTGGTGTGATGAATTCAGTAATTGAGCTTCGTTTGCGATGTGAAACAATGCTCTGTTGCACGATCCTTGTGACTGTCTTGAATATAATATAGTTATATTTTATTATAATTTCTGTTTGTGTGTGTGTGTGTGCGCGCACGTTAATGCATAATTCATATTGGCAATTGTCTAAAAATAAACTTTTGGATTGATTGAAATTGATGATATGATGGCACAATTTGTTTTTGTGCAAGTTGTCATTGCTTCAATACCTCAATGGGTCTGAGTTCAATCAAAATGTACCAAAAGGGTGCAATTTTTTAAATCGTTTCCATACAGCCTTTCAATGGAGGAGGGGGGGGGGAGGACTAAATAAAGAATCGTAAGTGTATGAACAGTGTGAAATCTTTTCTGATTTTATGTTTCCTTCCTTTATTTCAGGTTCTTCATTCAATGAGACTAAGCGAAAAGCCGGTGGAGGCATGGGCGATTGTGTCTGATGATGGACGTGTATGCTCGGCTCATTGCACATGTGTTGCAGGATTAGGAGAAGTTTGCACTCATGTTGCAACCATTCTCTTCTTCATCGAAGCCACAAACAGAGTAGCAGAGAAGGAAACCGTGACAGGTCGCCCAGCTTACTGGAAACCTCCATGTGGCCAACAGAATTGTGCAGAGAGTTTGAGGACAGTTGACATAAATTTCACTGGAGCCCAGTCTCAAAGGAAAATACTTCTGAATGAAGAAAAGGTCAAAACCCCCCATCCAAAACCAAAATGTGTTGAACCCTCATCAGCCGTGAAGGAGACCTTCCTTAAAAAATTATCAACCTTATCTTCAAAGAGTGTTGTATTATCTGTTGTGAAGGAGCATCAGACTCCTTTCATTCCTTCGACCAAAATGCCTGTATTTTTTCGATCATTTATAAATGAAGAATTTATTGATCGTTCGTATGATGATATCCTTCAATATTGTGATAGTTTAGATTTTTCTTGCTCCCCTGAGCAATCATTATTTGCGGAAAAGGAGACTCGTGCGCAAAACAAATCAAATGTGTGGCATAGGCTTCGGGAGGGGAGGATTACGGCCTCAAAGTTTTATTCTGTATGTCGCACGAACATTTCCTTTTCCACTTCAATGAGCCTGTTAAATTCTTTGATTTCGTCAAAAAATGTATTATCAAATGTGTCTGCTGTTAAGTGGGGAATGGACAAAGAAAGCGAGGCATTTGATGCCTATGTTCATTCTGTCGATAGGTATATCCATCACAGTTTTACCTTCAGGCGTTGTGGTCTCTTTATAAAGAATGAGACACCTTTCATTGCAGCTTCACCAGACGGCATCGTTTATTGTGAGTGTTGTGGACAAGGATGTCTGGAAATCAAATGTCCTTACTCTGCTAGGGATCTTACAATTCGTGAGGCTGTCACATCCATTAGTAATTTTTGTTTAATTGTCAACAATACTACTTTTGAACTTAGGAAAGATCATCCGTATTATTACCAAGTGCAATGTCAAATGTATGTGACAGGCACGGATTATTGTGACTTTTTTGTGTGGACAACAAAAGATTGTTTCACTCAAAGGATCTCTTTGGACAAAGACTTTATTTTTTCAAAACTTCAGAAGTGTGAAGAATATTTTAAAAAGGTTGTATTACCTGAGTTAGTTGCTCAGTTTTTTTCTAGACTAGTAAAAGCTGGGGAAGCTGCACCAACACCTTCTTCTCCCAATAAAAATAAACTATTCTGTATCTGCCGGAAATCAGAGTATGGAAAAATGATTCAATGTGATGGCAGTTGTGAAGAATGGTATCACGTGGACTGTGTTGGATTGTCAAGAGTGCCTAAAGGAAAATGATTTTGTGAGACGTGCAAAAACACCAAGAGCAAACGGAGAAAATTGAATCAAGTCTCTTAAAAAGCCATTTTTAACGTTGAGATTTGCTCTTCGTGTTTTTTTTCAATTATCACAAAACCATTTTCTTTTTCACTCAAAGTTAAATATATCATATGTATTATTACACTGTATTTTACAGAGCTGTCAACTTCTGTTCTTTCCCTCTGATTTTTCCATGTAAAGACATGGTCCTTTTAAAAAAAATAATTTATGCATCCAGTTTGATTTAAATATCAACTATTTTAAGTAGCCTGGTCCTTATTTTTGATTGAAATGGAAAGGAATGTTGTTAAAATTTAGATACAATGCCTGCACAGTACTTTTGATTTCAGATGAAATTCTTAGTTTTAAAGTAACAAGCTTTATTTTTTTCCTCAAAGATCTAATCCTATTTTATTTAGATTTTATCATTAGTTTGCAGCTCTGTTTTAATTCAGCATTCTTCATTTGGAAACCGAAGCTATTTCATGAGTCCTTAAAACAAAGCGTAATAAACAAAAATGAGTATAACAGCTTAATAATTTTTAAAAACATCAAACACGGAATGTTTCGGACTCAAAGCCTGTCTTCTGCCAATAACAAAAGGCCCCCAATACTTTACTATAAAACTGTAGAGAAAAAAATTTCTTGAAATGTAAACAAAAGAAGCATTCAATTTGTAACTAAGGAATTCCAAATTGAGTGAAATATAAAACAATGTATAAAATTTGGTGTTTAAAAAAAGAGGGGGAGGAGGTGAACCCCGGAAGAATAGATTTAGGTGTGAAATGTGTATCCGCTGAAATAAATCCAATAAGTGGTGATAATAATCCAGAACGAAACACATCTGATTAAAAGTAAGAGGACTAACCCCAGACTGGAAAATAACTGAACTATCGTCTCTTGTGATATTTCTAATCTTAAGTTTCTTAGGTTTGTGTTATTTCATTCATCGTTGGAGTAGATTTGTCAAGATTAGCTCACATTCGTGATCACTCCATTTCTAAAGGATCACTGTACATTTGTCATACTTCTGGATTATCATTTTCACCGCTTTATTGGATTTATTTCAGTGGATACATTTTATTCCAATTTCTTTTCTACCTGCCCCCCCCCCCCCCCCCCCCCTTCTCGTTTTTTTTTTACACACCATATTTTATGCGTTGTTTTATATTATGCTCAATTTAGAACACCTTAGTTTTTAAAAAAGTAATTGAGCTGTTACTAACTGTTATATTCATTTTTGTTTATTACTTTTTACAGTCCACAGCTTCTAGCAGCTTAGTATCACTTAAAACAAAACAAAGAATCAGAAATGGCTAAATTTTCAAAACGTTTCCACTTTATTAGTAACAAAATGATGATGCTTATAGATGGATAGCACTGTATTATTATTAGTATATCATTATTAAATAAATGGGACAATAGGAGGACAGAGGTTTACGATACAAGCCGACACACTCACAATCTGATCAAGAGTCGTCTTCTCAGTTTCTGATGATATAACATAATCAATTGGTATTTTGGTGCTTAAAATGGATGATTTTTGTCTCATATTGCCTATTACCCTTTCAACATGAATTCTTAGATGTGCAAGCTTCCTTGTTGCTTCCAGGTCATAAGGGGAAAGTTGTTTTTTACCTCTTGTAAAAGCTGGTATCCTTAAATCAGCGCACATCAAACCCACACTTTCATGACAGTCAAAACCTCTATCAGCCATGACGATATCGCCCATTTCAAGATGTGAAAGAAAATTTGAATTTTCCACTATAAATTTATCACTTGTTCTTCCCCCGTATCCATCAGATATAAAGCATACTGAACCTTGAGGGGTTATACCTATTAGATACTTAATTGTGTTATGACTTTTATAATGTGAATATGTCTGGACTCTTGCTTTTATATTTGAAGGTTCAATAAAAACTTCAAAACAGTCTATAATTACTGCTACACGCTTCGAAAAGCATCTTACAAATTCAAGTGGCATTGACCTTTGCAATGCCTCTTTTTCTGGCCAGACAATAAGAAATTTTAGATTATAATACATTACATTTAAAACTCTGAGAAAAATCCTTGAAACCGTAGACTGGTCAATGGAGAACATATGGCCAAGTAATTTGTTTGGCAATCCTAACCTGATTTTTATCAATACTAATAAAATTTCCTGAAATTTAGTTAGTGAATTGTTTTTGTGTCGCAAAGATGGGGATATGTGATCAACGACATGCATCAGTATTTGGAATGATGTCAAACCAGTGTAGAACTTGACGTTGTCATCATTATTCCTGAATTCTTCTTCACTAAAAGAATTAAAAGACACCTTCTGTCGCAGAGATGAAATTTCAACAGTCATGTCATTAAGTACTGACTTTGTATTTTCAAGTTGATCAATCATCTCCATTGTGAGGTCTGTCTGTGTTCCCACATCTTGAAGCATAATTTTGTTACCGTCAATTGTGTCAGCTTCTCTTGGTTCGTTCATTTTTGTGTCCTGCTGGATAAATAGAAATCAAATATACTTTTACTTTTAACCTACCTACTCATGATTAAGTCATTTTTTAATTAATCTGTCATTCTCTATATATCAATGCAATTATTCATCAGAAGGGGTTAACATGATCTTAAATTGTCACAAGCTCTTTGAAAACTTTAAAAACAATGGAATATCAATTCTATGCTTTGTAAATAATGTTTGGACTTTCAATTCATGTTCCTCTTTACTGGGGCGGAAATGACAATATGGTGATACAAGCGATGTAAATCCCTGTGGATTGGTGAAATCATAGTTAACCCATCTTTTCTCTAAACAAATTATTTTAATCTAGTAATTATATTTTTCATAAATTCACACTTTTTATATATGATCTTATTGATGGTTGTTATTTTTAATTTTACCTCTGTTTCTTCTGAACCAACCATATGTGTCTCAGTCTCAGTTTCATTCATCAAATGTGTTCCACTTTCTTTATTTTCAGGCAAAAATAAATTCTGTAGATAGACAATATATCTAAATAATAAAATCTTTATCATGCTGTGAAGGCACTTTTATATATAAATAAACACAGAAATAATGTTTGGACTATCCATTCATTTTCCTCTTTACTGGGGCTGAAATGACAATATAGTGACACAAGTGATTTAAATCCCTGTGTATTGGTGAAATCACAATAGGTCTTGGGTTCGTGTCCCGATGTGGGCAATACAAAGTTGATTCCTGAGAGAAGTCTGTTTACTCACACTCTCGCACCCAACTTGAGTATAAAATGAGCACCTGGCTGCCAGCAATGTAATGTTATAAAAGTGCCTCAAAAGCATTATAGCTAGTCCTTTATGTTGAGTGTTGTTGTATGTGCTTTGAGCATTAAATTGCTTGATATGATATGTGACCAACTTCCTTAAAATGAATTTATGTCAAAATGTTATATTTGGGTTCAATTGATATGTTTTAATGGCGGCAAAAGATATATTGTAGTTTCTAACAGTGACAAGAACTAAAATCTTGTATTCCTAGAAATGTTTAAAGTCAAAAAAATCACTTTTATTAGTTTCTCTTTCATCCTGACATAGTCTGGGTGGGGTTCATGACCTCCCATAGTGGGCAGGGAGGCACTTACTGTATCTTCTATCCCCGTATATCTGTTTTCCAATTGCCTTTTGTCTGTCTTGGAATGGAGATCACTTGGTTGTACCCTGGCCAGATACCCTAGCAGGGAGGTGATCTCAAACTAAGTACTTTGATAGTGTACTTTTGGAATCTACATCTGTTTCCTATTTGAACCAATCCCCCTGTTGTCTTCCCTTTTCTTGGGTGCTTTAATTGTAATTCTAGAACTTTTTACTTTCCCATTTTCAGCCTTTTTACTGGCGCCGATATGACCTTAATGTGTTGCAAGCGCCGTAAAACCCTTAAAATCATTAAATTCAAATCAATCCTGACATAATACATCATTTTGAGCCGACAAATTAAATATAAAAACTCATCTTTTCTTTAAATAAATTATTTTCAATCTCGTAATTGTATTTTAGATAGTCACACTTTTTATTTATTATTTTATTGATGTTATAACATAATTTTACCTCTGTTTCTTCTGAATCGACCATATGTGTCTCAGTTTCATTCATCAAATGTGTTCCTCTTTTTTTGTTTGCAGGCACAAATGAATTCTGTAGATAGACAATATCTAAATAATAAAATCTTTATCGTGCTGTGAAGGCACTTTTAAATATAAATATAATTCACAAATTGTTTTACTGTCAATGTTGTATGCAAGTATAGCCTGATACTGATACCACTGACTCTGTGGTACTCCACTGTGAATGTCACACAGGCTTTTCTTCTGTCTATCCTCATCATGGAATATGTTTGTAAGTCCAATACTTTCCTTCCCACGCACTCCCATCTATCGTCTCTCTGTCCCCGCAGTTTTTCGCGGCCACAAATTTCACCCTTGACCGCAAAAGGCCGCAAATTTTCATTTGGCCGCAAAAGGTCGCAATTTTCGCTGTTTTTAGGCTAAATTGACGATTTTTGTTTTTTTAAAATAACAAAAGCTATGAAAAATTGTGAAGAGACGGCGACTTTCAATGCGAGCATCCAAAATTGGCACTAAATAACGGACAAACATGTCTAGGCCTAGCCTCCTACCTCTATGGCCTAGCTTAGGCTATTGGAAATCCCAAGCTTTGTTTTTCGCCTTTTTTCTTCTTTTTCCTGAAAAGCTCTGGAGTCCTTCATCCCATAATCCCAATTTCCTATTTTTATTTTATTGCATTCAAGAAAGAATTTTACTTTTAATAGTTTAATTCTTTTCATAAGAAATTTATCACATTTATCATTTATGTAAACAAAATGTGTTCTAAATTTTTTTCATAAAATGCAATTTTATTTTTAGCCACAAGTTGCACTTAGTTTTCATGATATGATTATGATTTTTCATGATTTTTTTTATGTTTCTCATTCAAAACCCATTAGGCATATATTGAAATATAAAGCAATAATAATAATAATGCTCAAAATTGGATAGTAAGTAGAGAATACAAATTTAATGTGCCCCCATTGGAAAATGGATTTTGTTTCTCTTTCCTTGTGAATAGTTAGTTTTTTCCTCTCCTTAATTAGTTTTTCAAATTTTGAATTTTTTATGTGATTGTTCACTTTGATTTCCCAAATTTTAAGAAGCTAAATAGTTAATAAAATATTTTGATTACTTCCTTCTTTTTTTTACTTACTTACTTACTATGGCTATTATTATTAATATTATATTATTTCAAACCATTCAAAATTTAAATAAATTCATGTTGACATGTTGAGACATCAATATTCTACAAAATGCCCTATTTGTGTCAATTTTTTACCTTACATGTTGTTTTAATTGTTTGATTTTTGTAAAACTAGCGGCAATTTTTTGGGCAAAATTTTGCTATTTTTTATGGCAAATTTTGGCACATTTTGGTGTTTGAAATGGCAAAAATTCCGTGGGGACAGGTCTCTTTACATGTCCGAACCATTTCAATCTTTATTGATAAATTTTTCACTTCAGTCACCCTTCGGTTTAGTTAATTTCTCACTTTATCTTTTCTTGTCCAGCCAAGTGACCATCTCAACATCCTCATTTCTGCCACCTCAACTTCTGTATCTTGTTTCTTTATGGGGTACAACCCAACAGCTTGTGAGGCCGGTCACAAGCCTGGATAAATGGGTAGTGTTTGCTCAGGATGGGCATTCTGGCAGTAAAACTCAAGCCACAACTAACAAATGAATGAAACTCAGCTTTGCAATGCGGCTAATCATTTTAAAAAAAGAACTTTTATATAGCATAGTATCCACTAAACATGCTCAAATTCAAAGCGCTTTACAAATAGTCCCTGATTATCAGCAACACGTACCATGTAGGACGAGACATGGCTCATTTTTACACCTGAGTACGGTGAGAGAATGTGCATAAAGAGCAGTTCCAAGGACTCAACTATGCGCCACTCAGAGCGGGGCTCGAAACTAGGACCATCTGACAGGTTATTTCAGAATCTCACATCAGTTAAATCAAGATGATCAAGAAGATAAAATTTTACCAAGGGACGCCCTAATGGAAATTTGATTTTTAAGTAAATTTTCATTGGTATTTTTTTTTTTAGGGGGGAAAATAGTGGCCAAAACATTAAACCTTACTTTATTTTCAAAACGTCTCAACTGGCGTAAGTGACGATTCATGCCAATTGTGGTGTTTTTCACCAGATTTGGTCTTGAAAGATTCTTATTTGGAATCCAATCAGGATCTGTATCCATTCTGTAGTAAGCTGGTCGACCTGTAAAGAATGAAAATTTTGTCATATTTCTCCTTGATGTTTACATAATGCTAGATTTAAGACCTGCCAAAGTCGACAAAGATCTACATATCTTTGTTTTAAAAAATCTGAATTTGAAAAGGAAAAATCTGAAATTCTTCAAAATGCAAGATTTTCACTCTTATTTACATGAATTGCCTTTTTAAGATGATAAGAATGTAGAACTACGGTTTTAGACAATTTCCTCGCAATCAGGCACTTTAAGAAAGATGTGGCCTCTCTGAGAGGAGTAATTTTACCAATGCTTTATTAACTAGACATTTTATGTTGCTGAAGAAAGGTGACAGACACATTTTTAAAATGTTCATGGTCACACAAAATTTCATTCGATGGGTTACGAACCACTTACATTGAACTATTGCAGGGGAAATTGTAAGTGAAAAGAATGGACAAACACTTTATAAAAATCTATGACTACGAATTAACTCGTGTTAGATTTGATATGATGTGAGATGATTTTTTTAAAGTGTAGAAAATATTCTTGCCTATTTTTAGTGGGCTATTGAAATGCATAATGTGGGATAAATTAGCATGGAATAGAAGGTGAAAGCATGGGATTCGACTTTAATTTTTTTTAAAAACATTTTTCGTATCAAACAAGTCTTTCATATAACCGTGTAGGTTGGATGGTTCAACGTTTTGAAAATGAGTATATGGGTCTTAGATTTGATATCTGCCAATCACAGTTTGACTGGAGATCCCCCTTCCTAAATGTCACTTCTCACTCTATTCCCCTGTCCGGAGGTAAAATAAACATTTAAATTTTTTTTTTTAAATACCCCCCCCCCCCCCCCCCCCCCAATAATTGATTAAAATTACTCCGCCCGCCAGAGTCCATGCCCCTCCGAAAGTGCCAACAATCACACGAGAATCGAGAACGTGAAAGAGTGAATAAAGTGTCGAATCGTAGAGCCTCAGTTCTTTGTAACAAAGTAAATGAAAGAACAAACAACCTACGGCCTTGTATCAAAACTCAATATTTATTAGTAGTCAAATGAAACAAGTTTAATTAAGTGAAGGAAACAATCTTACCTGAGACAAAGTGGTCAGAACACACTTGGTGGTAGTATTTGATATTTTCAACTGTGATGTCTGCTCTGTTGATGGCCTTCAGCCACAGCCGTTGCCTTTTCTTTGTTAGCTCCAAAATTGAGTTTCCTTCGTCATATTTTACGGTCGGAATCCCATAGAGAGATAATCCTTTCATTTTAGATTTATTGCATCCATAGACAGCACAAATCCGCGGCATTTTTGACAGTTTTGTGTTGACTCGGCCACACTCAGTCACTCAGTTCCTAATGTAAACATCTCGATCGGAAGTGAGAAATCTCTTCCTACAAGGGAAGTAACCGTGGATGGTAAATGCGTGACGTCATCGGCATACTCTCAATAGTAATCGTAATCGAAGCGACAACGTTGAGAAAGATGTTCTCGCATATCGATGTGGACATGAATCGATATTCACGCTATGATCATAGCGATATAATCGTAATCGAAGCGACAACGTTTAGAAAGATGTTCTCGCATATCGATGTGGACATGAATCGATATTCACGCTACGTCATCAACAGCTCCTCTTCGATTCAACGGGACGATTTATACTATAGATAGTATGCGCTTGGCTAAGAAGCTCACAACATTGTCATCCGGAAGTATAACGGACCAACACACAAATTTATGTGTAACCATGAGCGTTTATAGTCTGGTTAATACAGTTTAGTGAGAATTACTCATAAACGCGGATGGCAAAAAACAATAACAAAGACCAGAGTGAATCATCTTCGTCCTATCTATAGTTCCTTGAGCTCGATCATGTGTCATGTTTTAAAAAATGCTCAAAATAACCTAGATAATAATTTTTCTTTCCAGTTTTCGAAATATCCGACATCAAAATAGGACATTCTGTCCTGATGAATCTTAATCTTGAATTTTTGTATAGCGCAATATCCACAAAACGTGCTCAAAGCGCTTTACAAGAGGTCCCTGACTAACAGCAACACGTAACATATAGAACGAGACATGGCGCATTTGAGGCGATACTACAATTTTTTTCCGACAGAGTTAACGATGTTAACGACCAGGTACTCATTTTACTCATTTTATTTTTTTTTATATATATAATTTCAACACTGTAGGATAGTTAAAATTGTCACTATAATTAAAAATTGAACAGATTGCAAAAAAAATAAAAAAATTAATAAATTAATATTTTTTGCAAAAAAAAAAAAAAAAAAAAAAAAAAACCAAAATACAACAAAAATTATAAATTAATATTTACATATTTGACGGGTCATTCATAAATTATGTCTTTATCCAAATCTTACCTTTTCATCGGCCACTACATTTAAAGAATCAATCTACAAAAAAATCTCACACGAGGATTAATCGAATGCGCATAGATGAATATTCATGTGCTGGTTTTCCATGTACTTTTATATATCTTCCTTGTGTCTATTTGTCACCAAGCACAAATGCCACACCTTTCCTCGTTACACAGTATACGTACGTACTACGCACATTGACCCATAAATAAACGGCCATGCTTAGGACACTGACCGAAGCCATCGTTGACTTATAGATAGAATGAAGTTGACGTCACTCAGGTCTTTGTTATTGCTTTTTGCCATCAGCGTTTATGAGTAATTCTCACTAAACTGTATTAACCAGACTATAAACGTTCAATGCTTACACCTCGTTTTGTGTGTTGGTCCGTTATACTTCCGGATGACAATGTTGTGAACGTCTTAGCCAAGCGCATACTATCTATAGCCTGACACTGGAATCCTCTAGGACTTACAGTTTGACTTCATTTTAAAAATGTTTCTGCACCGTCTTGTGAGTTGTCGTGAGAGTAGTGCTCAAGGAAACAAGTGATTCCATTGGTTGAAATATAGAAACAACTCACGATTTGTTTTCTTTTGTGGCCAAAGACTTGTATTTTGACGTCATATTTTGGTCAGTGTCATGGTATGTTGACGATGGCGACGAACTATCGAATCAATTTTTTCAGCGATTTAAATTCTTCAACGTCACTCAAAACCTTTGAACTACTTTTTTTTTTAATCAGCATATTAGAAGAACATTAATCACCAACGTGCACTTATTTCCAGGTCTGATGACCCAATTTCCGATGGGCTCGTTGTTCTAATGAAAATCTCAAAAAAATACGCAAAATATTGTCCATTACAACGTCACTTATAACCAAGTATTGTGTTTAAAAATTGTATCTCTATTTATCAACCAACCGCCCTTGTGTCATTGTGTCCAATAGTTATATTTACTATCGTCTTTGCTCTCGGATCTGAAATAGACAATAAATGGCGTTAAACCAGTAGCCTTTGACTAATCTATAGATAGTTCGAAGTTGACGTCACTCAGGTCTTTGTTATTGTTTTTTGTCATCCACGTTTATGAGTAATTCTCACTAAACTGTATTTGCCAGGCTATAAACGATTATGGTTACAAACAGTTTTGTGTGTTGGCCAATTATACTTCCGGATGGCAATGTTGTGAACTTCTTAGCCAAGCGCATTCTATCTATACGCGGGCTTTATGACACACTCTCATTACTATTAAGGCACAACGAAAGTAGATTTGACATAAAAGTAGCGGTAAAATAATTATGACATGGATTATTTTTCCTATATGTAATATTTAACATTTCGAAACATTAAAATCTAAATACCATGTTGTAGACCATTTGACAAGTGAAAAGATATGAATATGTTGTAGAATGTTTGAAGTTCAGTTGTACTATAGATCGCCATATCGTCCGTAAACAGTTTACAGGCTGAATTTATGCCACATGGTAAATCATTTATACATAAAAGAAATAAAAGTGGTCCCATTACACTTCCTTGGGGTACACCGCTAATTACATTCTTATAATCCGACCCCACCCCATTGACAATGACTCTTTGTATTCGATTAGGAAGAAAGTCTTGAATCCAGTTAAAGT
>NC_088370.1:35413798-35418798 GCF_034508935.2 Berghia stephanieae | reverse complement strand
ACGGGCGTCCGCCATTCTTCCGATAGTTTAGAGCCAGTGTTACAGTAGTAAGTTACCATGCGTCATTAGGACGCTACGATTGTTGAAGAGTATTGAATAGACAAAAACAGATTTGGGTTTCCCCTTTATCAACAAAACAGGATGAATGAAACACTACAGACGACTTCATCTTAACAACGCCACTACCACATCATCTCATTCGTCTGTTGTGTTTCATCAGAGAGATTGTATAGCTAACGCTTTAGCTTATAAACTCTCTGGTTTCATTCATCCTGTTTTGTTGATAATGGGGAAACCGGAAATGCCCATTTCATCTGTTTTTGTACATTGTTCATTTCTTCGAGCTTCGAGCTCGATTTACATCATAAAATCTATAGCAAGAAAATGATCCGAAAACCCTTGAATTTGAGACAATGTGGACTAAAGCAGAGGCACTCTGTGCGGCTATGTGGTCTAGTGGTATGACACTCGCTTTCGGATCGGAAGGTATTGGGTCCTTGGAGAAGGCTCTTTACTCACATTCTCTCACCGTACTCGGGTGTAAAATGAGTACCTGCTCGTTAACAGCGTTGTCTCTGTCCGAAAAATTGGTAATATCGCCTGACAGACTTCGTGTCTCATCCTACATGTTACGTGTTGCTGTTGTTCAGGGACCCTTTGTAAAGCGCTTTGAACACGTTTAGTGGATATTGCGCTATATAAAAGCTCAAGTTTATAATTCTGATTCATATGGTTAAATGTGTGCTGGTTTCCTTTTCCCATTTTTTTTTTTGCCAAACTAATAAATAAATCTAAATGAATACGCAAAACGATTTATATCCGTTTAAACTCCTTTCTTTTTGTTCCGAGTTATTTTTTAAAATATAGTTTACAATGCTTGAGATCGGCCCAGTTTATTAAATGCTAACGATGTCGATTACAATATTCAAAGTATTTTGTTTTCTCAGACACGGACAACAAGAAAAGATTGATAACTGAGACAACGATCAAAAGTGTGGTAAAATCAATGGGGTTATTTCCCTTGGACATTGATCTTCAGATTATTGCGTGTGGAACCATTTCATGCATCGTGCAGAAAATAGGTGAGAGACGGAGATGGAGAGAGAGAGAGAGAGAGAGAGAGAGAGAGAGAGAGAGAGAGAGAGAGAGAGAAAGAGAGAGAGATTTTCCC
The DNA here is from genome assembly GCF_034508935.2 of Berghia stephanieae. NCBI lineage: Eukaryota > Metazoa > Mollusca > Gastropoda > Nudibranchia > Aeolidiidae > Berghia > Berghia stephanieae. The sequence continues at coordinate 35,417,627 of NC_088370.1, read as the reverse complement.
CTCTCCTTTTTCTTTTTACTTTGTTTTTTTTTTTTTGTGTGTGTGTTTTTTTGTTTTTTTTTTTTTTTTTTGTTTTGTTTTTTTGCCTGTTTATTTACAGGGGCATCGCTGCAATCGCAACTTAAATCGGAGTCGGTAAAAAGAGTTAATGTATGAAAAAAAATCGGTAAAGTGGGAAAGGAAATCAATTGGCTCGAATGAGAACCGGATTCGAGGCGGTGTTTGAATCAATGACGCTCACCTTACGGCTCTGCACTGTTACCAAGACTATTCATTCCCTCCCTTTGATGAAACGTCTGTCAAGGTTTATGGGAGCAAATTATGATTTAATAATATTAAGCATAAATGCTGGCCAACTGACTTCGTGGCGGTTGTGCGTGTTGAACCCGTGACTCTAGTAGTCGGGGAGAGAGGGCTCTAATAATGACTAGGGTTAGAGACGATCTTTTTTTGGGTACGGAAGAGTCACGCTCTCCCCTGCCAGGCGGAGTTGTCGTACCAATAAGGTCGCGGGTTCGAACCCCCATCGCCGCCGAGAAATTTTTATTCTCTATTGTCTTCTGGCACTTTCCTACTCATTTCATCTCTTGTTGTTATGATTTAATGGTCATGTCATAGCCCCCGTGTACTCCCAAACAGAAGAGAACCGACCAAAAGTCGGCAGTCTTTCAAAAAAAAAAGATAAGATAGAACACCATCATTGTCCTTGTGTGAGTTGCTGGAATGTGGTTTCTATTTGTGTTCTTTAATCAACATTGAAAACAAATAATATTGTTCGAACCATCTATTTGATTTCCTTGTTCACGTTTTATTATAATATGCGCTTCTATCCTTTGTATTCTCTATTGCCCAGTGTCATCACTGTTTTGACATAGAAGGACCTGTGGTGTTCATGGTGTACTGTACCCATCATTGATGGCATTACAAAATGTTCTATGAACATGGATAATGTTAGAAGCTTTTTACTTACTTATCCGAGCCAGCGACCACCTGAACTATAGCCCTTCAGTCTTGTGCCATGACGTAGAAGTTAAAACGTACTTTTTAGTGTTCCAGGTGACTATACAGTGTGTTACTGATGCTTGGATTTGGTGGGAGGAATGTGCATCTCAGGTTTAGAAGCTATTTAAATGAAATAAGATTAAAGCCCATGCTTCATTGTTTGTCTATTGTTAACCCTGCCACCATTATGGAATTAAATTTTCATTTCATCGTTTGCCTACATTATAAAACTCTTGTCACTTCATGTAGGATTTCATAGTGAACAGGGAGGCATTTACTGTGTCTTCTATTCCCCTATCTGTTTTCCAACTTACTTCCTGTCTTTGTCTTGGAAGAGATTACTTGGTTTTGTCCTGGTCCTGGCTGAGAGAGAAACAGTCAAATGTATAGTTAGAGTTTTGGGAGATGATACTTTTTCCCTTATAAATCTCTGTTATGCACTGTATTATGCTTTGTTTACATGTTATATATGATTTATTGTAAACATTTGAGTGTGTTCCTCTTAGTAAGGATATCTGCTTAACGTCAGGATAAGACATTTAGGTGATATTAAACTAAGTATTTTGATAGTGTGCTCTTGGAATCTACATCTGTTTCCTATTTGAAAAAATTCCCCTTTGTCTTACCTTTTCTTGGGTGCTTTATTTGTAATTCTGGAACTTTTTACTATCCCATATTCTTCCTTTTTACTGGCGCTGATATGACCTAAATGCGTTGCAAGCGCCGTAAAACCCTTAAAAACAACCCCAAAAAAACCCCAACCTCCGTTATAAAAGTCTTGTTACTTTATGTATGATTTGTTGGTACAAACAAAACTATAATTGGAATCTTGTATATTTCTTTTCAATCTTTAAAGCCATTTTGAAGCACGAGCTGATCGGCCACGGAGGCATCGCTTTACTCAAGAAGGCTGTCATCAACCATCGGAAGGAAAGTAGACTGGCTGTGATGTCTCTGATTACACTGGACCACGTCCTACCTATAGGTACCAAATTACACTATGTATTTAGTGCGGAAATGTCCCGTCCTACATGTTAAATGTTGCTGTTGACCAGGACCCCTTGAAAAGCGCTTTGGGCACATTTAGTGGATATTGCGCTATTAAAGCTCTATTCTATCTTTATTTTTTAGTACTTGTTAAATATATATATTTCTGGTTTCTTTTGGAGTTGAGTGTGGCTATGTGGTCTGGTGGTATGACACTCGCTTTCGGATCGGAAGGTCCCGGTTCGAGCCTCGCTCGGCGCATAGTTGAGTCCTTGGAAAAGACTCTTTACTCACATTCTCTCACCGTACTCAGGTGTAAAATGAGTACCTTTCCGTTAACAGCGTTGTCTTGGTCCGAAAAATTGTAATATCGCCTAACAGGCGTCACGTCTCGTCCTACATGGTAAATCTTGCTGTTGACCAGGGACCCCTTGTAAAGCGCATTGAGCACGTTAAGTGGATATTGCGCTATATAAATGCTCAATTTAAAACGACAAAATATACATTTTTTATTCAGGTTTATTTTGTACATCACAAAATTTGAAGAATGATCTTTGTTTAATTAATAAGAACATAAAGTTGTTCTGTAGAGAGATTGAGTTTTTTTTTTAAATCAAATTTTCTGCTGGGTAAGCCTGCCATTTTTGGGAAAATACTGAAACTGGTCGGAAAGGAGAGAGTTAAACAATGATATTTTTGTATATTCTTTTTCATCCAGATTACACCACATATCCAACGGAATGTCGAATGACCTTTGACATCATCTTACATTGTATGAAAAACTTTCCCGAAAACAAGGAGGTCCAATTAATGGGTGTCGGGCACTCAGCAAATGTCATATACACGGTATGTCGGTTTTGTGAGTATTAAAATTAAGATATGAAGTCGTTTATCAACATTTTAGATGAACGTTTAGTTTGTGAACATTTTTTGTGAGAGTTATGCCCCAAATAAATCTCTAAGAATAGGGTTCAACAGTCGTGACGTCACTTCCCTTGTAATGACGTATTAACTTAGTAACTGGTTCTAAACTATGGGAACAATGTCGGACGCCCTTATGAAATACTTATCCGACGAGCATAAAATTGTATCCAGAGGAGAACAACATTATAAATCTGATTATGTTTTGACTTTTATACAATCTGATTACATGGCATGCGAAAAAGTTCTAGCCAGCATGAAAAATATAAAGTACCGATTTTATTTGTTAGAAACCAAATGCTGGTTTCTGGGCGGACATGACATCAGACTATTAGGTATAACCAGCACAGTTCACAGACCTGTTAATTTAAACATAACAAGCTCCAATTAAAGGTTTTGTTCTTGTTACTTGTAAATTTTCAAACATTTGGGACTCTGGGGTTTTATTGAACCATACCTTTATATGATATGAATACTAGTTTTCCAAAACTTGTTATCTTTCCACTTTTTGAGATTTTTCTCTCCATGAGCTAAATTGAAACCAAAACCTAAGCATAAAAAGCACAAGAATTTCCTTAGATTTGTATGAATTTGAGTTTAAATATGTGACCCCCGTCTCAAAGCGGTATTATGTCGGGATACTCTCGGTTAGGGAAATTGAATTCATTTCCACAAATTACCAAACTTGGGTTTAGTTTCTCTACGTCATGCTGGAGTATAAATACTATGTCTTGCTTTACAAAAACTTCTAAGGTCCAATTTCTCATCATTCTATTTCTAAATTCACTTTCTGGGGTCTGAATCTTCCCGACATAATACCGTTTTGAAGACGGAGGTCACATATGATAGAATCATAGATTGGGTGATAAATTTTAGGGGAAATAATCCTTATCCCTCTTAAAGGGGAAAATGGATGGGG
>NC_088370.1:35383779-35413699 GCF_034508935.2 Berghia stephanieae | reverse complement strand
TTTTTTTGGTCAATTTAATCTTTATTCACTCTGTAAGATATCTTCAGTTTTCAGTAGGTAAAAGACTCGTATATTACACTGAATGACATAATCAGTCGGATGGTGAAAAGTTTTGAACTGAGATATTGCCAAGTTTAGTTAGAAGGTCAATTTTTAAATCAGAATTGAGTTATTGTCATAAATGATTAAATAAATCATTTTTGTACATCATGGGGAAATATCATAGCTTAATTTCACTTCTAAATATTTTTTTACAGCTAGTCAAGTTGAAAAAGTATGAAATTTGAGAAAAGTTGCCGGATACGTTTGCCATACATCTGACCATAACTTCATGAAAAATCACCCGATTTACTTCAAATAAAGATTGAAATGCTCTGGGGATCATACTCTTTCAGATAATGCAATCCAAAATTTTCACCTTCCGGCTGAATATGTCATGCACTGACACAAATATTAATTTGACCCATTCAAGTACACACCGATTATACTCTCTACCCTAATAATATTATGCTTTTTCGTGATTTTTCTCCGTATCCATCCAAGGCAATTGGCAACAACATCAGTCCCGAACCTTCTAGATAACGACAACAACTCATCACCCGACTTCCTGAAGAACATCGAATATGACCAGGGTACCCAGAGAAAGGATTCTGTCTCACGCATCAGGAAGAAGTCGTTGGTCAATGTGGTGCATAAACGAAGACTTAGCAACACTTCCTCGGGTTCCCAGCACGGGGCGCTGCCATTGCTGGTCAATAGAAGAAGCAGGTAAAATCTCAATCACCTTACATATTATTCTCCTCTCCTCTCTCCACCCACCCCTTCCTTCTCCCAATGGGAGCGATCTATATTCATGTGTTCGTCCAACCGAGTCATCAATCACGTGATTTGTTGCTGTCCAATGGTTGGATATTTCTTAACAAAGGTAAACACGCTGCTTTGTTTCTTCTTCTTCTTCTTCTAGGTTCCATGCCTGGTCCAGGCTTCGGATACTGCATGAATTATCTCTCTCCATTCCTCCCTGTCTCTTGCTTTCTCAAACAGCTCTTGGATTGTTAGGTTGGTGAAGCCCTTCAGTTGGTCTATGAGTGTTTTTCTTTGTCTCCCCCGGGCGCGTTTACCAGGTATTTTTCCACAACTTGCCAGGTATTCATTCTTATCTTTCCTTACTATGTGTCCGAAAAAGGATAGTTGTCGATCCGCTATTAAGGGCATTAGTTTCCTTTGTTGGTATGTTTGTTTTAGCACTTCTTCGTTCGTTTTGTGTGCAGTTTACGATATTCTCTGAAATCTTCTCAAACACCACATTTCAAAAGCTTCAATGTTCTTTTGTGTTTCTGCATTTGTAGTCCAGCTTTCGCATCCGTCAAACAAGATTGGCTTTGTTTACAAATGTTATAAACATACCCATGTGCCAAGCTGAATCAAATGACCAATAGTGATGTTAGATATTTAAAAAGCTGTGAACACTTTTCACGAAGTGGGTCACTTTGAGTAGGCCTACATTTTGCAATTTGACCAATGACCTCGAGCACATGGATAGTTAATATAGATCATGCCCATTCTCTCACCGTCTCCTTTATCACATTCTTTTCCCCCATTCTCCATTCAACTTTTCCCATATTTGAGCATATCTATCTCCTACTGATTCTTTTTGTTCTTGTTCTTCTTTTCCTCCTCCTACCCCTCCTCCTCCCCCCCTTCTCCTCCTACCCCTCCCCCCTCCTCCTCCACCCTCCTCCTCCTCCTCCTCCTCCCCTCCCCTCCTCATCCTCCTACCCTCCCCTCCCCCCCCCCTTCCTCCTTCTTCTCCTCCTCCTCCTGCAACATTGTATGTTTTCTATGCTAACCCGAATACCATTATAAAATTCTAGATCTGTAGCTGTCCGAAGTTTGTGAGAAATGGTCGTTACGTGAATAAGTTTATAATGATTAAAGAAACATACTCAATATATCAGATCGCGTCTTATCTAGTATTCAGACCTTGAACGATATGATATATATTATAATGTTGTTTGCATATGTTTTATCTATGATTGAGTGCCTGCATTCAATAACGCCAGGAAATACTGGATTTCCTCAAACCGCCTCTTAACTGGACATGGCAGAACTGCATCAAATATGTGCAGATGGAAACTTGGAAACAGTGATACCTGCCATAAATTTCAGGCAGCCCCAGAGACCAGCGATCACATCGTCCTCCACTGTCCAGTCACTAAACTAGAAGGTGGCTACGAAACCATCCTTAAGGCGGAGGAAGACTTTAGAAGCTGGGTTGACGAAATACAGTTGGAGGTGTAGCCATACGCTACTACTACTATCTATGATAATTCATCGACAACCTGTTAAAAGTTCATGGCTGTAGTTGTGTTAGAAGTTTGTCAATATCATCGATGTGTAACAAGCGCCGTAAAACCCTTAAAAACAAAAACAAACTTTTTCAAGCCAGTTTGATTAAAGTTTGACTCGGTTTTCATTTTTAGCTCTCTCCTTACCAGCCATTTTCAGGATTTTCCCCAAAACTTCACACCCAACCAACACAAAGATATATTTTTTATCACTCAAACACAATAGCAGTAAGTTCTTGCGATGAATCAATTCTATAGCAAAACATGCTCTACAACACACTTTTAATTTTCTTTAAATTTTATAATGTACCAAAAAAATTTTGAAAAAGAAAAATATTGGTTGTATCGTAACGAATGTGGCGATTTTCCTATTGATAGTATGCGCTTGGCTAAGAAGCTCACAACATTGCCATCCGGAAATATAACGGACCAACACACAAAACTATGTGTAACCATGAACGTTTATAGTCTGGTTAATGCAGTTTAGTGAAATTACTCAAAAACGCGGATGGCAAAAAAAAAAACAATAACAAAGATCCGAGTGACGTCAACTTCATTCTATCTATTATTGGTAAGGAGAGGGTCAAACCGGCCCCATTAGTTGAACTATTGAATACAATTCACGATTTGTTTTCTTTTGTGACCAAAGACTGGTCTTTTGACGTCATTTTTTGGTCAGTGTCAGGCTATAGATAGTTCGAAGATGACGTCACTCAGGTATTTGTTATTGTTTTTTGCCATCCGCGTTTATGAGTAATGCTCCCTGAACTGTTTTAACCTGACTATAAACGTTCATGGATACACACAGTTTTGTGTGTTGGTCCGTTATACTTCCGGATGGCAATGTTATGAGCTTCTTAGCCAAGCGCATACTATCTCTATAAGTTAACGATGGCGACAGTTAAACTCGTATTTATTTTTGTTTTTCTTCTCCCTACCCCAGTTCGATCTGCGGATCAATCACAACCTCCAGAAGCACGGCCAGCCCAGTCCAAGACTATCCAGCCGTGTTGAAAGAAGAAGGAAATCTACTGACCTGGTCAAATCTACTATCCTCCATTCCCCCCGATGAAAGAAAGAGTGCTCACATCCGAAGACATCAAATCTGTCTTCCCATTCCAGTGTGCATGGTCGGACAGGTTAGTCACGTATTTCCGTTACTTAGTTCCTCTGCGCATCTTTGATATTTCAAAATTGAGCTTTAAAAAGTGAGCTTTTATATAGTGAAATATCCACTAAACGTGCTCAAATCAGTTTAAAAGGGGTCCCTGTTCAACAACAACATTAAACATTTAGGACAAGACATGACACCTGTTAGGCGATAATATTATAACTTTTTTTCGGACAGACACAACGATGTTAACGGCCAGGTACTCATTTTACACCTGAGTACGGTGAGAGAATGTGAGTAATGAGACTTTTCCAAGGACTCGACTATGCGCCGAGCGAGGCTCGAACCCAGGGCCTTCCGATCCGAAAGCGAGTGTCATACCACTAGAGCACATAGCCGCACGATATTTGGGCAGTCCAGAATCGCCATTCGTTCCTGTCGTGTGCGGACATGGTTTTGTTGTCAGGTATCTGCTGACAGTTTATTTCTACGCCGTTATAAGTCGCCCTCGTTTCTGTCTGCTGTTTTCATTCTTCAATTCTATTAATGCTTTTGTGCGGCTATGTGGTCTTGTGGTATGACACTCGCTTTCGGATCGGAAGGTTCTGGATTTGAGTCTAGCTCGGCGCATAGTTGAGTCCTTACTACATTCTCTCACCGTGCTCAGTTGTAAAATGGGTACCTGGCCGTCAACAGCGTTATCACTGTCCGAAAAAATTATAATTTCGCCTAATATCGTCATGTCCCGTCCAACATGTTACGCGTTGCTGTTGGTCAGGGACCCTTTGTAAAGCGCTTTCACCACATTTTAGTGGATATTGCTCTATAGATAGAATGCGCTTGGCCAAGGAGTTCACAACATTGCCATCCGGAAGTATAACGGACCAACACACAAGCTCTGTGTAACCATGAACTTTTATAGTCTGGTTAATACAGTTTAGTGAGAACAACTCACAAACGCGGATGGCAAAAACAATAACAAAGGCCTGAGTGACGTCATCTGCATACTATCTATTTAAAATTTCTATACATTTTTTTCTGGAAGCGGTCATGCTTCATGAGGAGGAAGCAGAATTTTAATATCAGACATGGGGGAACCTTTGATCGAGATGACCGGCAGGTTGAGATAACGGGCTCCAATTGTGTTTTGGTTCCTCAGCAATGCCCCTTAGATGCTGTACAAAGTTCTTATCTAGTCTATTCTGCGTATCGTTAAACGGAACAGATGTTACAATATGCGCGTCTATTGACAGATATGTGACCCTCCTTCTCAAAACGGTATTATGTCGGGAGGATTCAGACCCCAAAAAGTGAATTTAGAAATAGAATGATGAGAAATTGGAGGTCAGAAGTTTTTTCAATGCAAGAAATAGTCTTTATACTCCACCATAACGTACAGAAATTAAACCCAAGTTTGATATTTGTGGCTATGAATTCAATTTCCCTTACCGAGTGGATCCCGACATAATACCGCTTTGATACGGTGGGTCACATATATTAATATATATATGAACTATCTCGGAGTGGAATGGGCTGGATGAACTGGTCATCATGGCACCACACCTAAACGATTTCAAGGCCCGGCTGACATGGGCCCGCGCCCAATGAGGACGCCGCTGAAATACAACAAGACCATTGGTTTCTTCAGCGCCAACAATACAGATACAGATAGGGCTGCTGTCCGTATAATTTAATATTTAATTAAAGCAGAATTAAATATCTGAGAGCGGGTGGTTGGATGGGAGCATCACCCTTGAATCATATACCTATGATGTTCGCATGGGTGTACGATCCGATATTGATGTCGTTTCTTCTTCTCTTTACTAGCCTATCCTGCTTCTTTGGTTTGTGATTGTATTTTTGACAGGGGATTTTTTTTTCTGTAAATCTTCTGCCTGTTTGTTCTTGGTTATTTATAATTTAGCTAATGATATCTTTAGGTTATGATTTTGATTTACATTTGTACTATTTTTGTTAGATTGCTTGTTTTTTTGTTTCAGCGGTCTCTCATATAACCTCAATTGTGTTGGAAGAGACCTAAAGCAACAAACAAACAAACAAAAAATATCTGAGATACTCTCGACTTCTCTAATTGGTTGAGGTAGGGTATTCCCGAGTTATTGGCCATAATATTTAAAAAAGCGATCACCAAAATATTTTAACTTGCTTTTTGGTACAGATAAACGAGTGATATTGCATGATAACCGAAAGCTTCTGGTTCGAGGATTAAGGTGTATAAGTTCAGAAATACATTTTACTTTCACTTTGTAATAATCCCTATTATTTTTCCCTATCCTCCATCTATCCAGGAATCGACGATATCGTTTACCAGCCTTGAAGTCATAGAGCAGACCCTGCGTCGCCTCTACCCTGATATCATTCTCAAGAAACGGACTCCATCCAAAATGGAAGTTGACAATGAAGATTGTGATGAAACGAGTGAACTTGATGACCAAGTTCTTTACGGCAAGTGTTTTATAGATAGAACGAAGTTGACGTCACTCAGGTCTTTGTTACTGCTTTTTTACCATCCACGTTTATGAGCAATTCTCTCTTAATTATCCAGTCTATAAACGTTCAAGGTTACGCAGTTTTGTGTGTTGGTCCGTTATACTTCCGGATGGCAATGTTGTGAGGTTCTTAGCGAAAGCGCTATGTAAATTAATTTACGATTGGAGAAAACTAGAAAAACAAAGAAAACGTGTACAATTCCAACATTTATATTCGTGTATACCCTGCCTAACTGTATAAAAGACGGTTATTAAAGTATTTTATTTATATCGTCCAATATTCCAATAAGAAGTTATGATCTTTATATTCACGTACAATGTATCTATGTCTCGGAAAGATTGATAAGGCGAAGCTTGAAAGTAGGTCAAACCCAAAATCTTAAACTAATAGGCTTCAACAGTCATGACGTCACTTCCCTCGTAATGACGCATAGTAACTTAGTAACTGGCTCTAAACTATCGGAACAATGGCGGACGCCCTTATGGAATATTTCTCCGACGAGTTTAAAAGTGTATCCAGAGGTGAAAAACATTATAAATATGATCGTGTTTTGACTTTTATACATTCTGATCACATGACATATGAAAAGTTCTAGCCAGCATAAAGAATAAAAAGTACATATTTTCCTTGTTTAGAACCACGATGGCCGCCGTTGCTGGGCGACGTGACATCAGACTATTGAATCCAATTTCCCTTTATCTTACTTTTTTTATTGTACCTCTAGAACGTTTTTATAATCCAATTTTCTTCCTTTTTACTGGCGCCTATATGACCTAAATGTGTTGAAAGAGCCGTAAAACCCTTAAAAACAAACTAAGGATGCTTCATATTATTCTTCTGTATTTAAAAAAAAAATTTTAATTAATAGCTAGATCTATCTAACATAGAATCACGGCACCCGGAAACGTAAAAAAAGACACCAAATGTTATATCTGTCTATATTTTACTTCTGACCACTCAATTTTGCAGAGGAACCGTGTACCATTTTTACACTCGTCTTATCAACCGACTTTTTCGTTTCACTCCAACATTATTATTATTATTATTATTATTATTATTATTATTATTATTATTATTATTATTATTATTATTTATTTATTATTATTATTATTATTATTATTATATTATTATTATTATTATTATTATTATTATTATTATTATTATTATTATTATTATTATCATTATTATTATTATTATTATTATTATTATTATTATTATTATTATTATTATTTTATTATTATTATTATTAATATTATTATTATTATATTATTATTATCATGATTATATTATTTATTATAACATTATTATTATTACTATTATTATCATTATTATCAACGTTATTATCTTTAATATCATTTTGAAACTGTCCTTTAGATACACTCAACACCAAGGGGCTAAAACCCAGACGATTGTCTGTACAAGGTGAGTGACCAAATTAATAATTATCTTGTGGATTAGGTGGTTAATCTAAACGGCCCAAGTTTCAGCGGGATAATAACAATAGATAGATAATACCTAAGGCAGATAGCCTAAGGAATGATCAAATGTGACCTATCGTCTCAAAACGGTATTATGTCGGAACGAACCATATGCTAAAAGGTCGAATTTAATGTTAAACTGGTCAAAAATATAAATTGTTGGCATTAGCACCCTAAAATATGGTATCCATTCTCCTCAATAAATCATACAAACTCAGCACAAGTCTGATATTTTTGGCTATAAATTCAATTTTCAACATCTTAACCATCCCGACTTAATACCGTTTTGAGGTGAAGGGTCACAAATAGGGGATTAAAGATACACACTCGCCCTGACCGCTTTTCTCAATAATCTGTTGCAAGCGCCATCATCATCATCCATCGTGCCTTGCGCTCTTGAGCACGTTGCCGGTCAGTTGTCTCCACGAATCACGATCCTCTGCGGTGCGCATGAAATCTGTGTTGCTTTTAAAGTCACATTTGGCCATTCTTAGGTTATTTAGATAAGTCATTCTTTGTCTTCCTCTAGCTCTCTTTCCTTCGATCATCCCAGATGTTACCAACTTTTCTATTCCATTCTCTTCTCCACACATGTCCCAGAAACCGTAACTGCCTCTTTCTGATGTTATCGATCATATTCTTCCCTTTCTCACCCTCTCCAACACTTCCTCGTTGGTACACCTGTCTGTCCATGATACCCTCAACATTCTTCTATATATACACCCACAACTCAAATACCTCTAACCTCCTCGTACATTCTTTGTCAAGCGTCCACGTTTCACAACCGTATAGATAGATAATACCCAATGCAGATGGCCTAAGGAATGATCAAATAGGGGATTAAAAATACACACTCACCCTGGCCGCTTTTCTCAATAATATGTTGCAAGCGCCGTATAACCCTTAACCCTCTGCTTACCAGCTATTTTTAGAATTTCCCCCGAAAATTCACACCCACCCAACACAAAAATAGACTTTTCTTACTCAAACAAAAAAGTAACACGTACATTCTATACAGAATGTTGTTCAGCAAAATAAATTAGTTATACAACACAGTGTTTAGTATTTATAGCTGTAATCAAAGCATTTCTTTAAATTTTGTGATGTACAAGAGAAATCAGAATGAGAAAATTGTAGTTTGCAACGTAACGAATGTGACGATTTTCCTATGGGTGGTAAGGAGAGGGTTAAAAACAAACAAACAAAAAAAACATAATAAACTGAATGGAGTGGATTATTGATATGTGTATAAGTTCCATATCCAAGGATTTGGCACTCGGGTATATTTGTCACCCATTCCATCACTAACCACACCCAATGTCGGCTAGTCTTGTTCTAAAACATAGTGCTTACTTGGCCACCGACACCACAAAAAAAACAACTTGTGCCAAGGATCATAACGGTCAATCAGAGACTACTTTGTAAAAAATAAAAAAGCGCTTTTATATAGCGCAATATCCACGAAACGTGCTCAAAGCGCTTTACAAGGAGTCCCTAGCCAACAGCAACACATAACATGTAGGACGAGACATGACGCCTGTCAGGCGATGTTACAATTTTTTGGGACAGACAACGCTGTTAACGGCCAGGAACTCATTTTACACCTGAGTACGATGAGAGAATGTGAGTAAAGAGCCTTTTCCAAGGACTGACTCAACTCAACTATGCTCAACCCAGAACATTCCGATTCGAAAGCGAGTGTCATACCACAAGACCACATAGCCCCACATAGCCATAAAACATGATTCTGAACTATTTCCTTTGAATGGCAGTATCCAATAACCGTCGAGAGTCCATCAACACATGCATCAATTCCATGAAGTCTGGCCTGGACGATTACGACAAACAGCTCTCTGGAGTCAAATCTGTCGGAACATTCGCTGATGAAGGTATGGAGACATACAGTACATTTAACCGTGGCCTTCGTAAAGTTATGGCCTGATACTGACAAAAAAATGACGTCAAAATGCCAGTCTTTGGCCACAAAAGAAAACAAATCGTGAGTTGTATTCAATAGTTCAACCAATGAAATAACTTGTTTCCATGAGCTGTACTAACGACAACTCAATAGGCGGTGCAAAAACCAAATAATGACGTCAAACTGCCAGTCCTTTTGGATTTCAGTATCAGGTTATAACATAACGATGGCTACGATTTAACTCACTCAATCCTAGAGATTTTGCTACTTTTCTAAATTGGAAAAAATGTATTAAAAATGAAAATGTACGTAGATAGTTTTATTTAACTACCATTAACGTGTAAAAACTAAAAACATTAGCTTTGATACAACGCCTATAAGTGGTCTCAGAAAAATGTAATAAATAGGCATGGGGTAAAAGTAACCCGGGTAAACTACGGATATAGTCGGTGTTAGGTTTGGGTGAGTTAAGAAAGCCCTAGATGTTTAGAGTTAATAGTTTACAAATTGATCAATGTTTTGTTTATTCATCTTATTATCTCATTCATCTGTCTGTAGTGTTTAATTAATCCTGTTTGTTGATAAAGGGGAAACCCGAAACGTCCATTATATCTGTTTTTGTAATTAAATTGAAGCTTACATTCAATTTCACATTGTTATTTACAAATTGATTATGAAATCAGATATATCTAAGTTATTTTTGAGCTTCAATTGGATCGAAATTTGACGCCTGTGAAGATCTACGGATGTGTCTTATTTAAGTGCTATTGTGTTTTCCAATGAAATGGTGGCTTGAGTGTGGTGAAATGTCTATTTTCATGTTATCTAAGTCCTCATATGCTCAAATTATTCTTGGAGACATTGCGGAAGCAGGAAATAGCATCATGATTCAAAGATCTCAAAGTGTCAGAAATTTAGGCTTTTATTTAGATGAATTTTTACCCATGCAAATACACATCTTGAAATTATTCCAACGCATCCTAAGATGTTTACCCTTAGAAAGGAAAGAGGGAGGAAATTTGATGTGCAAATCTCATTATTTCATTTTATGTAACTTTACTATAACAAATTTGCATGTTAAGTACATTATATGAAGATATTACTATTTCTGACATGAAAGAACAGAGAGAGAATAGAGATAGATAGATAGATAGATAGATAGATAGATAGATAGATAGAGAGAGAGAGAAAGGAGAGAGAGAGAGAGAGAGAGAAAGAGAGAGATAAAAATTATATATATATATATATATATATATATATATAATTTTATATAAATATATTATTTAATATATATATATATATATATATATATATATATATATATATATATATATATATATATATATATATATAAAAGCTAAAAAGCTTGATTGTAAGACTGCAGCTACTCCAAAATAAAGCTGCTCGTATTGTTACCAATCAAAGAAGCCAGTCAGATCACATCATTCCAGTCTTGTAGTCGTTGCATTGGCTTCCCGTGGAGAAGTGGATTGCTTAAAAACTTGCCTGTTACTGTTTTAAGCTGTGCTGATGGTGACAAAAAGTGAAAAAGGAGGAAAATGTCGAACGATTGCCCTTTAAGCCCCATTTCTACTTCACTAAACCCCACTTTTAGAGCAATTGAGATGATAGAATATCATTGATACTCTAGCTAACTTCTGGAGAGTGGGAAACTGCACCTGTGTGTTCCACCACACATCAACTCTCTCATTGCTAGCACATTGTTTCGAGAAAATGTAATTTTTAAAAGGAGGAAATTTCTCCTCTGGACTCCAAAATCGCGGATTTCCGCGGATCCGAGGAAAACCATCAGCACTGGTTTTAAGTGAATCCATAGCAGCACTGCTCCCCCAACTAATAAAATAAAAAAATAAAATAAAATTCCCTTTATCCATCCCATAGGGGAAATTTGTCTTTAGGGTCTATTCCAAGGGAAGACTGGAATAACCCAGGCGTCAGCCGCAGAGCAGCGTAGCAAATTGAGCTAGGGCGATCGGACTTGCTCAAGGCCACACAGCGCAGCGGCGGGCGGGTGATCGAACTCGGTACCTCTCGGGTACGAAGCAAAGACCATACCGCTGATCCACGCTGTCTACTCTTCTTTCTATCCACAATCCGAATCGCTCTTTTCAAATATGTGACCCTCCGTCTTAAAACGGTATTATGTCGGGAAGATTCAGACCCCAGAAAGTGAATTTAGAGATAATAGAATGATGAGAAATTGGACCTTAGAAGTTTTTGTAAAGCAAAAAATAGTATTTATACTCCATCATGACGTAGAGAAATTAAACCCAAGTTTGGTATTTGTGGAAATAAATTCAATTTTCATAACCGAGTGGATCCCGACTTTATACCGCTTTGAGACGGGGGGTCACATTTAATCAAATCGAGTTCATGTTTATCTTTACAGAAGAATTAAAGGTCCTTATTGCCAAGCGAGACGCAATCGCGTGTGTGACGAATGCAATGATGTCATATCCGGAGAAAGAGGAGCTCCAGCTCAACGCCTGTTTGTCCCTACTCAAGATGGCTTCAGTCTCAGGTGTGTGTTACTGGCGAACGACATTCGATTTGAAATCAAAAACATGTACTATAAATGAGCTTTTATGTAGCGCAATAAATATCCACTAAACGTGCTCAAAGCGCTTTACAAGGGGTCCCTGGCCAACAGCAACACTTAACATGTAAGACGGGACATGACGCCTGTTAGGCGATATTATAATATTTACGGACAGAGACAACGCTGTTAACGGCCAGGTACTCATTTTACCCCTGAGTACGGTGAGAGATAAGTCAAATGAGAAAAGACGTTTTCTAACTGTTCGGATCTACTATGTTGGTCTGCTGTTACCCAAATGCCTTTCTATTTCACAGGTGCCTATATTTATCTTATGGGGGGGGGGGGGGGGGGGGCAAAGTGGCCGAGTGTTTAAGGCATTGCACTGTGGCCCGAATGGTCCCGGGTTCGAGCCCCGCTCAAGGCACTTTCGTTTGTTTTTTCCTTGAGCAAGATTATTAATCCCCAATCTGCTCACTGTGACAACATGGGTGATTCCTGTAGACATCAGACATCTTGTTTGATGAGTTATCTATATTCCTTCGTGGTATGCCTAGGCGACGGCATCTCACTGTGACAACATGGGTGATTCCTGTAGACATCAGACATCTTGTTTGATGAGTTATCTATATTCCTTCGTGGTATGCCTAAGCGACGATATCTTATGATGTCGTTGCGGAACGACAAAATTTGATTTAATATATAAAATTAAAAAAAAAATCCCTTTATTTATCCCCAAGGGGAAATTTGTTTTTAGGTTCTATTCCAAGGGAAGACTGGAATAACCCAGGCGTCAGCCGCAGAGCAGCGCCGCAACGTGAGCTAGGGCGAGGTGACTTGCTCAAGGCCACACAACGCAGCGGCGGGTGATTGAACTCGTAACCTTTCGGGTAGGAAGCAAAGACGTATAACTGAGCCATTCTGCCCCTAGATACAGATATTCTCTCTCTCTTCTCTTTTCTCTTCTCCATCTCCTCTCTCCCTCCTCTCCTCTCTCTCTCTCCTCTCTCTCTCTCTCTCTCTCCTCTCTCTCTCTCTCATCTCCTCTCTCTCTCTCTCCATCTCTCTCTCTCTCACCTCTCTCTCTCTCACTCTCTCTCTCTCTCCTCTCTCTCTCTCTCTCTCTCTCTCTCTCTCTCTCTCTCTTATGTATATGAAAATTGATGATATAAAAAATACACTCATTCAAAAAAAAATGAAAACACGGAGAAGTCCAATAGGAAAAGACGTTTTCTTACTGTTGGGATCCACTGTATTGGTCAGCTTGTTACCCAATACCTTTCTCAGGTACCTATATTGGTCATATAGTAATTTTTCGTTCTTTCCACCCAAATCCTTTGATTTCAGAATCCAACTGTGTCCACATTCTACAAAACGACGGGCTCAAGCCTATTTGCAACACGTTAAGACTACACAGTGACAACGTGGATATTGTTAGGCCTTTGTTGAGTACCATCGCCTACATCTCCACCGCTCGTAGGTCTTAACACATTTGTGACCCTTCGCCTCAAAACGGTATTAAGTCTGGATGGTTAGGATGTTGAAAATTGAATTTATAGCCAGAAATATCAGACTTGTGTTGAGTTTGTATGATTTATTGAGGAGAATGGATGCCATATTTTAGGGTGCTAATGCCTAAAATTTATATTCTTGATCACTTTAATATTAAATTCGGTTTTTAAGCATTTGGTTCGTTCCGACATAATACCGTTTTGAGACGATGGGTCACATTTGGAATGCAAAAGTGGTGGTGATGATGATGATGATGATGATGATGATGATGGTGATGGTGATGGTGATGGTGATGATGATGATGAGGAGGGGGAGGTGGATGATAATGATAGTGATGATGATGATGATGATGATGATGATGATGATGATGATGATAATGAGGATAATAATGGGGATGACGTGCATTAATGGAGTAAATGATGATGATGAAGATGATGATGATGATTATGATGATGATGATGATAATGATGACGACGACAATGACGGCATCGCCATTAATCAAATTTATATAACTCTTCACCCAGTATTGCGATGAGATTCTTGTATATAGATAGAACGAAGATGATGTCACTCAGGTCTTTGTTATTGTATTTTGCCATCCACGTTTATGAGTACTTCTCACTAAACGGTATGAACCAGACTATCAAAGTTCATGGTTACACATAGTTTTGTGTGTTGGTCCGTTATACTTACTTCCGGATGGCAATGTTATGAGCTTAATAGCCAAGCGCATACTATCTATAGATAGTATGCGCTTGGCTAAGAAGCTCACAACATTGCCATCCGGAAGTATAACCGACCAGCACACAAACCTTGAACGTTTATAGTCTGGTTAATACAGTTTAGTGAGAATTACTCATAAACGCGGATGGCAAAAAACAATGACAAAGGTCTGAGTGACGTCAACTTCGAACTATCTATAGTTGTGTAGTTGTTTTATTTTGCTTCTATCCTATGTTAATTTTAGATAAACCGACATATTCCAATGGTGACCATCTGACCTATTTCTATAGGGAATGAGATTAGCGGAAGAGTAGCGTCCCTTGATTGGACGTCACCGGTGGAGAAGTTATTTGTAAACAAACCAACCACAAGCCAAGCGCTCCAAATACAAAATTTATTATTCATGTTTCTGTACAAAAATTCATAACGTTGATCATGATATGCATTTTTGTACAAAAATATGAATAATTTTTTTTTTTAATTTGGAGGGCTTGGCTTGTAGTTGGTTTGTTTAGAAATAACTTCTGCACCGGTGACGTCCAATCAAAGGACGCTACTCTTCCGCTAATCTCATTCCCTATAGTAGACAATCTAGTTGTTCCCAGTTCCCCTATGTCTTACTTTTTCTTGGGTGCTTTTATTGTAATTCTAGAACTCTTTACTATCCCATTTTCTTCCTTTTCAATGGTGCTGATATAACCTGTATGTGTTTTGCAAGCGCCGTAAAACCCTTAAAAACAAACAAAAAAAAATATTTGAACCAATTCCCCTTTGTCTTACCTTCTATAACTTCTCCACCGGTGACGTCCAATCAAGGGACGCTACTACTCTTCCGCTAATCTCATTCCCTATTTTATTTTCCAATTTCTTGCAGACGACTTGACGACATCCCTAGTGAACGCTGATGTGCACTGCGAGGTCCTCCAGGCAATGTCTGTACACGCCAACGATGCGGACATCGTCAGGGAGAGCTGTTACATCATTGGGAATTTACTCAATTCAGGTGGGTTGGTATAATTTACCGTTTTCACACTCACAAAAATATTGAGCTTCTATATTGCGCAATATCCACTAAATGTGCTCAAAGCGCTTTACAATAAGTCTGGCCAACAGCAACATTTGACATGTAGGACGAGACATGATGCGAGGTCCTCCAAGCAATGTCTGTACACGCCAACGATGCGGACATCGTCAGGGAGAGCTGTTACATCATTGGGAATTTACTCAATTCAGGTAGGTTGGTATAATTTACCGTTTTCACACACACAAAAATATTGAGCTTCTATATTGCGCAATATCCACTAAATGTGCCCAAAGCGCTTTACAATAAGTCTGGCCAACAGCAACATTTGACATGTAGGACGAGAAATGATGCCTGTTAGGCGATATTACAATTTTTTTTCGGACAGAGACAACGCTGTTAACGGCCAGGTAGTCATTTTACACCTAAGTAGGGTGAGAGAATGTAAATAAAGAGCCTTTTCCCTAGGACTCAACTATGCGCCGAGCGAGGCTCGAACCCAGGACCTTCCGATTTGAAAGCGAGTGTCATACCACTTGACCACATAGCCGTACAAGAAGATGAATTAGGGTAAAAAAGTTATCCGTCCTAACAAGAAGCAATAACGCAATTAGCTTTGTCATGAAATTATCAATTATCTTTTTTTATCATGCCACATCAGTACCATTTATCCCAAGCCGATAAACCCTTTGATGTCCTTATTGTTTGAGTAGGAAAATCTATGGTTGTGTTGGGTGGGTGTGAATTTTTTTGGTTAAATTTTAAAAATAACTGGTAAGGAGAGAGTTAATTATTAATTATATCATTATCCTCAGTTGAAATTGCCCAAAAACTGATGTACGCTGCCGCCGTCCACACGATCATCAATTTGGTGCTGCACTTTACAGAGGACGCCAGTATTCTGGAGAATGTTTGCAGAACCATAGGAAGCTTTGCCATATATGGTGAGAATTTCAGTTCCCTTTGATATGATGCAGTTGCATAATTTGTTTTATATATCCAGTGCCAAAAATAATATGGGTCTTATTACTTTTCCAGTTTACCACACTGGATGGGGTTCCTGACCTCCCATAATGGCCAAGGAGGCACCCATTGTGTCTTCTATTCCCCTATATCTGTTTTCCAATTTTCTTTCTATTGTTGTCTTGGAATGAGATTACGTAGTTTTGTCCTAGCCCTAGCCGGATACCCTGGCTGAGAGGGAAACAGTCAAATTTATAGTTGGTTTTGGGAAATTATATTTTTTCCCCTGTTAATCATCTCTCTGTTATGTAATGTATAATGTTTGTTTACATATTATATATGATTTGTAAACATTTGAGTGTGTTCCCCTTAGTGGGGACCTGTGCTTGTGTCTGGATGAGACTTTTAGGTGATCTCAAACTAAATACACTGATAGTGTGCTCTTGGAATCTGCATCTGTTTCCTATTTGAACCAATTCCCCTTTGTCTTACCTTTTCTGGGATGCTTTATTTGTAATTCTAGAACTTTTTACTATCCCATGTTCTTCCTTTTTACTGCCGCTGATATGACCTAAATGTGTTGCATACGCCGTAAAACCCTTAAAAACTAAAAGCAAACATACTTTTCCGGGTTACCACTAATGGAATGGTGGGAACAATTTTGAGTTCTTCCCTCAAAAATTCTTCACAGAGACTTAAATCCGGTATGTCTAATATCTAATGCTTAATTATATTGACTAGGCGTTGGCTCTTAGAAAACAGTCCACATTTTGCATTTATGGACATTGCTTTTGTGGTGCAATTTGTAAGAGTAGACAAGTCTTTGCATTTTTCCATGAAATAATGTTTAAACTGGCACATGTTAAAATAAAAGAATATCAAAATTTAAAAATTACGTCTAGGAAATGAAAATTTAGACACACACGCACACACACACACAAAAACATGCACACACACACACATACACACACACACACACACACCCGTCCTACATGTTAAATGTTGCTGTTGACCAGAGACCCCTTGTAAAGCGCTTCGAGCACATTTAGTGGATTTGCGCTATATAAACCTCAATTTTTTTTTTTCTGGAAATTTCCACTTTTCAATATTTCAGATGAAACCTGTCAAGACGTAGCCGACGCAGGTGCTACTAACGCTGTCTTCAGGTCAATGACCTCCCCTGCGGCTAACGCCGGCGTTACTGAGTGTGGATGTTGGGCTTTGGCTTGTCTCACAGCAACAGGTATGTCCACATGTAGGGTGGTGGGTCCTAGAAGTCGCGCACTATCCAGATTGTCATCAAATGACTTATGATTTATTACTACTACTACTACTACTAATACAACTAATACTACTACTACTACTACTACTACTACTACTACTACTACTACTACTACTACTACTACTACTACTACTACTACTACTACTACTACTACTACTACTATTACAACTAATACAACTACTACTACTACTACTACTAATACAACTAATACTACTACTACCACAAAAAAAATATTATTTTCTATTGTCTTCTGGCACTTTTCTACTCACTTCATCTCTAGTTGTTCCCAACATAAGTGCCTGCTCCACTCACTTTTCTGAATTAAAATACTACTACTACTACTACTACTACTACTACTACTACTACTACTACTACTACTACTACTACTACTACTACTACTACTACTACTAGTACTACTACTACTACTACTACTACTACTACTACTACTACTACTACTACTACTACTACTACTACTACTATACTACTACTACTACTACTACTATACTATACTACTACTACTACTTCTACTACTACTACTACTACTACTACTACTACTACTACTACTACTACTACTACTACTACTACTACTATACTACTACTACTACTACAACTTCTAATACTACTACTAATACAACTTCTAATACTACTACTACTAATACTACTACTACTACATACATACATACATACATATATACGTCATACATTGTCGCCATAAATTCTTAACTTTATATTTAGACATTTTAATGCATGCCACGTCTATAAATGAATTTCCATTTTTTTGATGAATTATTATTATTATTATTATTATTATTATTATTATTATTATTATTATTATTATTATTATTATTATTATTATTATTTATTATTATTATTATTATTATTATTATTATTATTATTATTATTATTATTCAATTAATTAATTAATTAATTATATATTTGTGTATTTATTTTTTCCCGCCAGTCCCAACATGTAAAGAATTTGTGGCTCTGGGTGGAATCAAAGTGGTAATCCAGATCTTGACGGATTATCCCAGGGAGGAAGGACTCCAGGATTACGGGATTAGGGTCTTGTGTAATCTCAGTCAGCAAGGTTAGCAGATATTTTTTTTAAAACTAGAGCAGCTAGAGCATTTATATAGCGCAATATCCACTGGGGGCGGAGTGGCTGAGTGGTTAATGCATTGCACTGTGATCCGGATGACCCGGGTTCGAGCCCTGCTTTAGGCACTTTCGTTTTTTTCCTTGAGCAAGATTATTAACCCCTAATTTGCTCACTTGGACAACATGGGTGATTCCTGTTGACATCAGACATCTTGTTTGATGAGTTATCTATATTCCTTCGTGGAATGCCTAGGCGACGATGTCTTATGATATCGTGGCGCAAAAGGCATATTTTTTATTTTTAAAAAAATATCCACTAAGGGTGCTAAAAGCGCTTTACAAGGGGTCCCTGACCAACAGCAACATGTAACATGTAAAACGAAACAGGACGCCTTTTAGGCGATCTTACATTTTTTTTCAGACAGAAACAACGCTGTTAACGGTTTTACACATGAGAACCGTGAGAGAATGTGCGTTTTAAAAAAAAGCCTTTTCCAAGGACTCTACTATGTGCCGAGCGAGGCGCGAACCCAGGACCTTCTGATCTGAAAGCGAGTATCATACCACTAGGCCACACAACGTATATAACATTAACTTTTTGTGTATAGGCATTTAAAGGGAAAAGCAAACTTGAAGATCATGTTAGAATGTTAATAGAATTAATAAAAGTTAAAATTTATTTTGTATTCCTTGCACTTAATAAATACACTCACACATTAATTCTAACAACATTACAAAAATGGCCTTCAAGTTTATTTTTGCTTTAAAATGCCTCTACACAAAAACTTGGGGACCGAAGTGGCCGAGTGGTTAAGGCATGCACTGTGACTCGGATGACCCGGGTTCGAGCCCCGCTTCAGGCACTTTCGTTTTTTTTTCTTGAGCAAGATTATTAACCCCCAATTTGCTCACTTGGACAACATGGGTGATTCCTGTTGACATCAGACATCTTGTTTGATGAGTTATCTATATTCCTTCGTGGAATGCCTAGGCGACGATATCTTATGATGTCGTGGCGCAAAAGGTATAATTAATTATTAATTATACACAAAAACAGAGAACATGTTGGAAAACAGATATAAAACGATCGAAGATACAGTAAGTGCCTCCCTGCCCAGAATGCTCTCTGTTTTTGTCTTAGAATGAATGAGATTAATTGATTTATCCTGGCGCTGGTCGGATACCCTGGCTTGGGGAGAAACAGTCATGTGTACAGTTTGAGTTTTGGGAGATGGTATTTTTTGTCTTGTTTTCTATGTTCTCTGTTATGCACTGTATTATTTTTGTTTTACACACACACACACACACACACACACACACATATATATATATATAATATATATATATATATATAAATTATGTCACTCACTTATATATGGCCACTTATATATATATATGATTTGTAACATTTGATTATTGTTCCTCTTAGTGGGGATGCTTGTATCAGGATGAGACATTTAGGTGATCTCAAACTAAGTACACTGATAGTGTGCTCTTGGAATCTACCCCTGACCCTATTTGAATGAATTCCCTTTTGTCTTCATTTTTCAAGGGTACTTTACTTGTAATTCTAGAACTTATTTTATCCCATTTTCACCTTTTTACTGGCGCTGATGTGACCGATTTTATGTATTTTATTGAATGATATACTCGTATATAAAAGCATGTGCATATATCATGAAAAAGCGCTTCCGAGCACTTTTGTTGGAAAGGGGCGCTTTAGAAATTATTATTATTATTATCATTATTATTATTATTATTATCATTATTATTATTATTACTATTATTATTATTATTATTATTATTATTATTATTATTATTATTATTATTATTATTATTATTATTATTATTATTATTATTATTATTATTATTATTATTATTATCATTATTGTTATCATTACTATTATTATTATTATTATTATTATTATTATTATTATTATTATTATTATTATTATTATTATTATTATTATTATTATTATTATTATTATTATTATATGCTCTAACAAAAATAATGGAGTACTCATATAATCTGCAAGTACATACCAACATTATATATATATATATATATATATATATATATATATATATATATATATATATATATATATATATATATATATATAGTTTTCATTTGTCTCACATTCTGTTTGTAAGTATTTCTTTTTCATGTCTTTTGTATTTCAGAGGAGACAGTTTTGAGCGTGTGCTCCGTGGCCGTGTTTAAGCTCCTCTACAACGCTATGACCTATTTCTCAACCAGTGTCGAGCTGTTGGAAATAATCTTCGTCACACTGTGCCAGATTTTTACTCATCATGGTAGGCAAGCCTGTCAACTATTACGAAAAATTAGTAAAATTGTGACCCCTCGTCTCAAAACGGTATTGTGTCGGGATGGACCAGATGCTAAAAAGTCAAATTATAGTTTAAAAATATGAAACGTTGGTATTTAGCACAGTAAAATATGATATCCTTTCTCCTATATAAAGCATATAAACTCAACTTAAGTCTGATATTTCTGGCTACAAATTCCATTTTCAGCATCTTAGTCATCCCGACTTCATACCGTTTTGAGACGAGGGGTCACAATTAAGAAATTTTGGCTTCAATGTCTGAACTTCCTGAGCATCTCAAAGTCTTTAAAACTGATTGAAAATGAAAGCTACACAATTTTAGCTCTCTCCTTACCAGCCATTGTCAGGATTTTAACCAAAACTTCACACCCAACTAACACAAAAAACTATTTTTATCACTCAAAAACAATAGCAGTAATGTTCTTACGATGCAAAATTTCTTTAGCAAGACATACTCAGCAACACACTTTTCATTTCATTTTAAATTTTATGATGTACAAAAGAAATTTGAATATGAAAAATGTTGGTTGTATCGTAACGAATGTGACGATTTTCCTATAGTTGGTAAGGAGAGGGTTAAGGATTTTTAAGTATTATTTATTCCCTGTGAGAGTAAATTGTTGGTTTTTAAAGTTATTTATAGCGACTACAGTTTTTATCTCCTAAAAATTACGATTTTTTTTTTATTTCCAAGTTGGCGGGTCTTGGGTAGGGTACCGTTTGTAATTGAATTATTTTGTAGCACACTGTTTTGATGTCTGATATTTTTCATGGTGAAGGATACGGATAAGAATCCAATGATAAAGGTATTTATTTTGTCATTCAATGTGTTTAAAGCCAAATAGATGGGAAGCAAGTCCAAAAACTTTGCAAACAATAATGCCGTATGAATTTCTGAAGTTCCTGAGCATCTCTAAGTCTTTAAAACTTATTGAAAATGAAAGTTGACACGAGGCTACACAATTTTCAGGATTTTTAAGTGTTATTCATTCCCTGTGATAGTAAATTGTTGATTTTTAAAGTTAATTATAGCGACTACAGTTTTTATCTCCTAAAAATTACGAATTTTTTAACTTCCAAGTTGGCGGGTCTTGGGTAGGGTACCGTATGTCATTGAGTGTTTTTGTAGTACACTGTTTTGATGTCTGATATTTTTTATGGTAAAGGATACGAATAAGAATCCAATGATAAAATTATTTATTTTGTATTTCAATGGTTGAAAAATTGTTAAAATAAAATTCAGTATCGAAAAGTCCCGAACTTTATCGGGGTTTTTTTTGCGGCTATGCGGACTTGTGGTTTGACACTCGCTTTCGGATCGGAAGGTCCTGGGTTCGAGCCTCGCTCAACGCATAGTTGAGTCCTTGGAAAAGGCTCTTTACTCACATTCTCTCACCGTACTCTGTTGTAAGATGAATACCTGGCCGTTAAACAGCGTTGTCTTTTTCGGAAAAATATGTAATACCGCCTAGCAGACGTCATGTCTCGTTCTTTATGTTACTTATTGCTGTTGGCTAGGGACCATTGTAAAGCGCCTTGAGCACGCTTAGTGGATATTGCCCTATATTAAAGCTCACGTTATTGTGACT
Organism: Berghia stephanieae; assembly: GCF_034508935.2. NCBI lineage: Eukaryota > Metazoa > Mollusca > Gastropoda > Nudibranchia > Aeolidiidae > Berghia > Berghia stephanieae. The sequence goes on along the minus strand of NC_088370.1, from coordinate 35,391,234 downwards.
AAGATGTTTTTTTTTTCATTTTACAGAGAAGCTGTGCAAGTCTATCGTGGACACCTGTTTTTTGAGAGATCTTGTGAACATCATGATGGAATTCCCCGACAATCGTGTGGTACAGGAACAAGGATGCAAGATTATAGGGAACATGGCCGTGGAAGGTAAGCAAGGTTATAAAAAACATGGCCGTGGAAGGTACGCAAGGTTATAGAGAACATGGCCGTGGAAGGTAAGCAAGATTATAGGGAACATGGCCGTGGAAGGTAAACAAGATTATAGGGAACATGGCCGTGGAAGGTAAGCAAGGTTATAGAAAACATGGCCGTGGAAGGTAAGCAAGATTATAGGGAACATGGCCGTGGAAGGTAAGCAAGGTTATAGAAAACATGGCCGTGGAAGGTAAACAAGATTATAGGGAACATGGCCGTGGAAGGTAAGCAAGGTTATAGAAAACATGGCCGTGAAAGGTAAACAAGATTATAGGGAACATGGCCGTGGAAGGTAAGCAAGGTTATTGAAAACATGACCGTGGAAGGTAAGCAAGGTTATAGAAAACATGGCCGTGGAAGGTAAGCAAGATTATAGGGAACATGGTCGTGGAAGGTAAGCAAGGTTATAGAAAACATGGCCGTAGAAGATAAGCAAGGTTATAGAAAACATGGCCGTGGAAGGTAAGCAAGATGATAGGGAACATGGCCGTGGAAGGTAGGCAAGGTTATAGAAAACATGGCCGTGGAAGGTAAGCAAGGTTATAGAGAACATGGCCGTGGAAGGTAAGCAAGATTATAGGGAATATGGCCGTAGAAGGTAAGCAAGATTATAGAAAACATGGCCGTGGAAGGTAAGCAAGATTATAGGGAACATGGCCGTGGAAGGTAAGCAAGGTTATAGAAAACATGGCCGTGGAAGGTAAGCAAGGTTATAGGGAACATGGCTGTGGAAGGTACGCAAGGTTATAGAGAACATGGCCGTGGAAGGTAAGCAAGGTTATAGGGAACATGGCCGTGGAAGGTAAGCAAGGTTATAGGGAACATGGCCGTGGAAGGTAAGCAAGGTTATAGGGAACATGGCCGTGGAAGGTAAGCAAGGTTATAGGGAACATGGCCGTGGAAGGTAAGCAAGGTTATAGGGAACATGGCCGTGGAAGGTAAGCAAGATTATAGGGAACATGGCCGTGGAAGGTAAGGAGATATTAAGATTTTTTACCTACAAAAACCTGTGATAATATAACGATGAATGATGTGTACCATTATAATAATTTCCATTCAGGATCAATAAAGTATATTTTATCTTATCTTATCTTACCTTGATAGAAAAAAAAATATTACCTACTCTCGGTGCATGCCGGTTTGAAATATACAATAAAAATTATGAAAACATAATGCAGATCTGAAAGGAATTGTTTATAAAATAGACCTATTCTTCTTCTTATTCCCCTCACTGTCCTTCCCCACCCTCTCTCTCTCTCTCTCTCTCTCTCTCTCTCTCTCTCTCTCTCTCTCACACACACACACACACACAAAGAGAGAGAGAGAGAGAGAGAGAGAGAGAGAGAGAGATAGAGAGAGAGATTGCAACAGCAAGGGTAGGCAGTAGATTTCGGTATATTTTGGGGGATTTCGGCAGATTTCGGCATTCAGCAATATCCTATAATTATATTAAACGTGTAGATAATTTATTTCATTGTATATTCTATGTCTAATACTTACTATGGGCATACAATGGTAATACTACAAAATTACTATTCTATTTTTTAAAAATAACAAAAAAAAACAAAAAAAACGCCAATACAACTTTGAATAAATTGTTAAGTATAAAAAGTAAACATTCACAAAACTCTGATCTTTATTAAAAAAATAACAATATGAAATTTCAATTTAATATACGAAAACAGATAAAAATGGACGTTTCGGTTTTTCCTTTTATCAACAAAACTTTGACCTTTATTCGTGAAATGTTCACATTTCAGATGATCTTCGAAGACTGGCAGAGTCCCAAGGAGCTTCAAAGGCTGTCATATCGGCCATGTTGACGAACAACACAGACGGTGACATACAAGATGTCGGATGTATGGCCATCATGAATCTCTCTGCAAACAGTAAGCTCTTTAATTAATTTATTTAATTGAGCTTTTATATAGCGCAATTTCCACTAAACGTGCTCAAAGCGCTTTACAAGGGGTTCCTGGTCAACAGCAACATTTAACATGTAGGACGGGACATAACGCCTGTTAGGCGATATTACAATTTTTCGGACAAAGACAACACTGTTAACGGCCAGGTACTCATTTTACACCTGAGTACGGTGAGAGAATGTGAGTAAAGAGCCTTTCCAAGGACTCAACTATGCGCCGAGCGCGAGGCTCGAACCCAGGACCTTCCGATCCGAAAGCGAGTGTCATACCACTAGGCCACATAGTCTTAGATAACATTTCCTTTTTTTTTCTAGTTTTTCATTATTCAGTATTCATTCCTCACAAAGGGAACAAAAAAAAACACACAGGGGACGGCGTGGCACAGCGATACGGTCTTTTCTTTGTACCCAAAAGGTACCAAGTTCGAACACCCTGGGTTGTTCCAGTCTTCCCTTGGAATAGACCCTAAAGAAAAATTTCCTCTACGGGATGAATAAAGGGAATTAAAATATTTTTTTAATTATCAAAAATAGGACAAAGAATGACCATTAGATATAATATTTCAATCTTCAGTCTTCTTTGATAATAAAAATATGTAAATACCCCTCTTGCCTACAAAACATGATTTTTCTTATTTCTAGTCTGAAAATATCAATTCTCTATTCGCTTCTTATCATTATCAATACTCTATACAATTTTCTCAATTGATTTTGTTTATAAAACAGTTGTGGACCAATTTCCCCCTCCCTATATAACATTTTAATACCTCTCCAATGCGTACTTTTTTTAATTATAAAACTCTTTTGACTTCAGACAAAGAAAACAAAGTTCGCATCAAGAACGCCGGTGTTGTTCCTGCCATACTCAACTGTCTTCAGGAATTCCAGCACGATGCCACTATAGTCTTGTCTGCTCTCAAAGCTCTTGGAAATCTCATCAGTTTAGGTAAGTGTGTTAGTGCCATACGATCTTACAATCATTCCTCTTCATTGATTAGCTTTTAGAACAAACAGATTGCATCATTGGTAAGCTCTTAGAACATATTGCATTATTGATAAGCTTTTAGAACAAACAGATTTCATTATTGATAAGCTTTTCGAACAAACAAATTGCATCATTGATTAGCTTTTAGAACACACAGATTGCATCATTGATAAGCTTTTAGAACAAATAAGATTGCATTATTGAAAAGCTTTTAGAACAAATAAGATTGAATTGCATTATTGAAAAGCTTTTAGAACGAACAGATTGTATCATTGATAAGCTTTTAGAACAAATAAGATTGCATCATTGATAATCTTTTAGAAGATATTGCATTATTGAAAAGCTTTTAGAACAAACAGATTGTATCATTGATAAGCTTTTAGAACAAATAAGATTGCATTATTGAAAAGCTTTTAGAACAAATAAGATTGAATTGCATTATTGAAAAGCTTTTAGAACAAACAGATTGTATCATTGATAAGCTTTTAGAACAAATAAGATTGCATTATTGAAAAGCTTTTAGAACAAATAAGATTGAATTGCATTATTGAAAAGCTTTTAGAACAAACAGATTGTATCATTGATAAGCTTTTAGAACAAATAAGATTGCATTATTGAAAAGCTTTTAGAACAAATAAGATTGAATTGCATTATTGAAAAGCTTTTAGAACAAACAGATTGTATCATTGATAAGCTTTTAGAACAAATAAGATTGCATTATTGAAAAGCTTTTAGAACAAACAGATTGTATCATTGATAAGCTTTTAGAACAAATAAGATTGCATTATTGAAAAGCTTTTAGAACAAATAAGATTGAATTGCATTATTGAAAAGCTTTTAGAACAAACAGATTGTATCATTGATAAGCTTTTAGAACAAACAGCTTGCATTATTGATAAGCTTTTAGAACAAATAAGATTGCATCATTGATAATCTTTTAGAAGATATTGCATTATTGAAAAGCTTTTAGAACAAACAGATTGTATCATTGATAAGCTTTTAGAACAAACAGATGCATTATTGATAAGCTTTTAGAATAAACAGATGCATTAATGAAAAGCTTTTAGAACAAACAGATTGCATTATTGAAAAGCTTTTAGAACAAATAGATTGTATCCCTGATAAGCTTTTAGAACATAAATATTGCATCATTGATAATCTTTTAGAACAAACAGATTGCATCATTGATAAGCTTTTAGAACAAACAGATTGTGGCCTTGAGCAAGTCACCTCGCTCAACTTGCAGAACTGCATTGCGGCTGACGGCTGAGTTATTCCAGTCTTCCCTTAGAATAGACCCTAAAGACAAATTTCCTCATGGAGTTGAAGAAAGGGAATTTTTAAATTATTATTGTATACCAATACGGGGACGAAGGGAAATATACATTTTTCATTTTGAAAATAGGAAATGACAGACTTCAAATCATCCATACGAAATAAATCTCTGTGCGGCTATGTGGTCTTGTGGTATGACACTCGCTTTCGGGTTGGAAGGTCTTGAGTTTGAGCCTCGTTCAGCGCATAGTTGAATCCATTGAAAAGGCTCTTTACTCACATACTCACACCGAATTCAGGTGTAAAATGAGTACCTGGTCGTCAACAGCGTTGTGTCTGTCAAAAAAAAACTCTGTAATGTCGCCTAACAGACGTCATGTCTCGTTCTACATGTTACCTATTGGTCATGGACACTTTGTAAAGCGCTTTGAGCACGTTTAGTGGATATTGCCCTATATAAAAGTTCAAGGTTTCGTTTTTTGTTTTTATTTATTAATCTTCCCAGAGGAAGTGTGTCATCTGATGTTGGATGAGAAAGGTCTGGACAATCTCATAGCCCTGACGGAAATCTACGAAGAAGACCAAGAACTGCTGATGCTGCTCATCATGATCTTCTCTGGGATCACAGAGCTGCCTGGTACGATCTTATTGCATTTGTGACCCCTCGTCACGAAACGGTATTATGTCGGGATGGTTATGATGTTGAAAATTGAATTTATAGCCAGAAATATAAGACTTGTGTTGAGTTTGTATGTTTTATTGAGGAGAATGGATTCAATATTTTGGGGTGCTAATGCCTACAATTTATATTTTTGACGACTTTAAAATTAAATTCGGTTTTTAAGCATTTGGTTCGTTCCGACATAATACCGTTTTGAGACGATGGGTCACATTTGTGATCCCTCTTCTCGAAACGTATTATGTCGGGATGGACCGAATGCTAAAAAGTCAAATTATCGTCAAACTGGTCAAAAATATGAAACGTTGCTATTTATTTAGCACAGTAAAACATGATATTCCTTCTCCTCTAATTATAAAGCATACAAACTCAACTTAAGTCTGATATTTCTGGCTACAAATTCCATTTTTAGCATCTTAATCATCCCGACTTAATACCGTTTTGAGACGAAGGGTCACTTGTATATTTAAAAAATAATTGAGCTCTTATATAACGCAGTATCCACTAAATGTGCTCAAAGCGCTTTACAAGGGTCCCTGACCAACAGCAAAACGTAACAAGTGGAACGAGACATGAAGCCTGTTAGGCGATATTACAATTTTTTTCGGACAGAGACTACTCTGTTAATGGCCAGGTGCTCGTTTTACACCTGATGCTGTGTAAGGTGAGGGAATTGAGTAAAGAGCCTTTTCCAAGGACTAAATTATGCGCCGAGCGAGGCTCGAACCCAGGACCTTCCGATCCGAAAGCGAGTGTCATATCACAAGACCACACAGCCGCACATTTTAGAGGGCAGGGTGGCACTTATTGTTTCTTCTATCCCTTTATGTCTGTTTTCCATTTTTTTAAATGTCTTTGTCTTGGAATGAGATTCCTCGGTGTTGCCCTAGCCCTGGCCATAGTGCTTGTCTGGGAGGGAAACAGTCAATTAGTGTTTTGGGGGGTGATATTTTTTCCCTTGTACATTATGTAGTGTTATAATATTTGTTATTTTGAATGTATAATGTAAATATTTGAGTTATTCCACTCAGTGGATGATCTTCAGCTGGTGTCTGCCGAATATGCTCCTTTCTCGCCAGACAGTGGTTATATATATATATATAAAGAAGTAAAATCGTATCAACACCAGCTGGTTTTGAAACACACATAAACGTGAAATAAGCAATTATGGTCATGATTTCCAATTGCCATTTCGGATGGAAAAGAGTCAATGACGATTATAATCACACACTATCAAGCAAAGCCCATCATTTTGTTTTTGTGTTTACTGTGAGGACCAAGGAGAGTAGGAAGGAGGGAATAGGATAGGCAGCTATGTAAACATTGAGACATACGAGAATGAGAGAGAGAGAGAGAGAGAGAGAGAGAGAGAGAGATGGAAAGATATATATATATATATATATATATATATATATATAAGAGAGAGAGAGAGAGAGAGAGAGAGAGAGAGAGAGGGAGGAGAGGGAGAGAGAGAGAGAGAGAGAGAGAGAGAGAGAGAGAGAGAGAGGAAGAGTAAGAGAAAAAAAATAGGATAGACAAATATATACTCGTTGCTATTGTATTAACATATCGTTAATATTTCCGTTTGATTTTTTTGGGGTTTTTTCCCCCATACTCTATTGCCGCTATGTGGTCTTGTGGTATATCACTCGCTTTGGATCGGAAGGTACTGGGCTCCAGCCTCGCTCGGCGCATATCTCCCCGTACTCAGGTGTAAAATGAATACCTGGCCGTTGACAGCGTTGTCTCTGTCACACAAACAAAATTTGTAATATCGCCTAAAAGGCGTCATGTTTCGTTCTTCATGTTACGTGTTGCTGTTGGTCAGGGACCCTTTGTAAAGCGCTTTGAGCATATTTAGTGGATATTGCGCTATATAATAACTAATTCCTAAAATGTTATTATTGTCAAACCTAACAGATCTGAAAGAAGAAGAAGCTGATGTAATAGACGACGCCCTGACACGCATCTGTACCGCAAGTCAAAACAGTGAAATTATTGCCCTCTATTTTTGTCAAGCCACCGAGAGACTCGTACGAACTGGTGAGTGAGAAAACGCTTCAGACCTTGTATGTCATTCACACGGTCTCAGTTTTCCATGAATGAATGAATGAATGAATGAATGAATGAATGAATATAAAACCGTCGTCTCTATGGACGCTGGCCGTGAACGTGTGCGTCACTTCGAGTTTGTCAGTCTGTTTCTATTATCCAGTTAGTAATCTGCCTCCATAAATCTCTGTCGATTGCAAGTGTTCTTAGTAAAGCGCTTTGTGTGTTAAGGTGCTGAGGCAGTTGGATGTTTCAGTGTGTTGTTGAAATCAGATCTTCGGTTGTTGTTTCTAAATGTAGTTGATATTCTTTGAGATATGGATTCAAATTAAGACAT
>NC_088370.1:35370176-35383682 GCF_034508935.2 Berghia stephanieae | reverse complement strand
TTATAGGTCGCCCTCGTTTCTGTCCGCTGTTTTCATTCTTCAATTCTATTAATGCTTTTGTGCGGCTATGTGGTCTTGTGGTATGACACTCGCTTTCGGATCGGAAGGTCCTGGATTTGAGTCTAGCTCGGCGCATAGTTGAGTCCTTACTACATTCTCTCACCGTGCTCAGTTGTAAAATGGGTACCTGGCCGTCAGCAGCGTTATCACTGTCCGAAAAAATTATAATTTCGCCTAATATCGTCATGTCCCGTCCAACATGTTACGCGTTGCTGTTGGTCAGGGACCCTTTGTAAAGCGCTTTCACCACATTTTAGTGGATATTGCTCTATAGATAGAATGCGCTTGGCCAAGGAGTTCACAACATTGCCATCCGGAAGTATAACGGACCAACACACAAGCTCTGTGTAACCATGAACTTTTATAGTCTGGTTAATACAGTTTAGTGAGAACAACTCACAAACGCGGATGGCAAAAACAATAACAAAGGCCTGAGTGACGTCATCTGCATACTATCTATTTAAAATTTCTATACATTTTTTTCTGGAAGCGGTCATGCTTCATGAGGAGGAAGCAGAATTTTAATATCAGACATGGGGGAACCTTTGATCGAGATGACCGGCAGGTTGAGATAACGGGCTCCAATTGTGTTTTGGTTCCTCAGCAATGCCCCTTAGATGCTGTACAAAGTTCTTATCTAGTCTATTCTGCGTATCGTTAAACGGAACAGATGTTACAATATGCGCGTCTATTGACAGATATGTGACCCTCCTTCTCAAAACGGTATTATGTCGGGAGGATTCAGACCCCAAAAAGTGAATTTAGAAATAGAATGATGAGAAATTGGAGGTCAGAAGTTTTTTCAATGCAAGAAATAGTCTTTATACTCCACCATAACGTACAGAAATTAAACCCAAGTTTGATATTTGTGGCTATGAATTCAATTTCCCTTACCGAGTGGATCCCGACATAATACCGCTTTGATACGGTGGGTCACATATATTAATATATATATGAACTATCTCGGAGTGGAATGGGCTGGATGAACTGGTCATCATGGCACCACACCTAAACGATTTCAAGGCCCGGCTGACATGGGCCCGCGCCCAATGAGGACGCCGCTGAAATACAACAAGACCATTGGTTTCTTCAGCGCCAACAATACAGATACAGATAGGGCTGCTGTCCGTATAATTTAATATTTAATTAAAGCAGAATTAAATATCTGAGAGCGGGTGGTTGGATGGGAGCATCACCCTTGAATCATATACCTATGATGTTCGCATGGGTGTACGATCCGATATTGATGTCGTTTCTTCTTCTCTTTACTAGCCTATCCTGCTTCTTTGGTTTGTGATTGTATTTTTGACAGGGGATTTTTTTTTCTGTAAATCTTCTGCCTGTTTGTTCTTGGTTATTTATAATTTAGCTAATGATATCTTTAGGTTATGATTTTGATTTACATTTGTACTATTTTTGTTAGATTGCTTGTTTTTTTGTTTCAGCGGTCTCTCATATAACCTCAATTGTGTTGGAAGAGACCTAAAGCAACAAACAAACAAACAAAAAATATCTGAGATACTCTCGACTTCTCTAATTGGTTGAGGTAGGGTATTCCCGAGTTATTGGCCATAATATTTAAAAAAGCGATCACCAAAATATTTTAACTTGCTTTTTGGTACAGATAAACGAGTGATATTGCATGATAACCGAAAGCTTCTGGTTCGAGGATTAAGGTGTATAAGTTCAGAAATACATTTTACTTTCACTTTGTAATAATCCCTATTATTTTTCCCTATCCTCCATCTATCCAGGAATCGACGATATCGTTTACCAGCCTTGAAGTCATAGAGCAGACCCTGCGTCGCCTCTACCCTGATATCATTCTCAAGAAACGGACTCCATCCAAAACGGAAGTTGACAATGAAGATTGTGATGAAACGAGTGAACTTGATGACCAAGTTCTTTACGGCAAGTGTTTTATAGATAGAACGAAGTTGACGTCACTCAGGTCTTTGTTACTGCTTTTTTACCATCCACGTTTATGAGCAATTCTCTCTTAATTATCCAGTCTATAAACGTTCAAGGTTACGCAGTTTTGTGTGTTGGTCCGTTATACTTCCGGATGGCAATGTTGTGAGGTTCTTAGCGAAAGCGCTATGTAAATTAATTTACGATTGGAGAAAACTAGAAAAACAAAGAAAACGTGTACAATTCCAACATTTATATTCGTGTATACCCTGCCTAACTGTATAAAAGACGGTTATTAAAGTATTTTATTTATATCGTCCAATATTCCAATAAGAAGTTATGATCTTTATATTCACGTACAATGTATCTATGTCTCGGAAAGATTGATAAGGCGAAGCTTGAAAGTAGGTCAAACCCAAAATCTTAAACTAATAGGCTTCAACAGTCATGACGTCACTTCCCTCGTAATGACGCATAGTAACTTAGTAACTGGCTCTAAACTATCGGAACAATGGCGGACGCCCTTATGGAATATTTCTCCGACGAGTTTAAAAGTGTATCCAGAGGTGAAAAACATTATAAATATGATCGTGTTTTGACTTTTATACATTCTGATCACATGACATATGAAAAGTTCTAGCCAGCATGAAGAATAAAAAGTACATATTTTCCTTGTTTAGAACCACGATGGCCGCCGTTGCTGGGCGACGTGACATCAGACTATTGAATCCAATTTCCCTTTATCTTACTTTTTTTATTGTACATCTAGAACGTTTTTATAATCCAATTTTCTTCCTTTTTACTGGCGCCTATATGACCTAAATGTGTTGAAAGAGCCGTAAAACCCTTAAAAACAAACTAAGGATGCTTCATATTATTCTTCTGTATTTTTAAAAAAAATTTTTTAATTAATAGCTAGATCTATCTAACATAGAATCACGGCACCCGGAAACGTAATAAAAGACACCAAATGTTATATATGTCTATATTTTACTTCTGACCACTCAATTTTGCAGAGGAACCGTGTACCATTTTTACACTCGTCTTATCAACCGACTTTTTCGTTTCACTCCAACATTATTATTATTATTATTATATTATTATTATTATTATTATTATTATTATTATTATTATTATTATTATTATTATTATTATTATTATTATTATTATTATATTATTATTATTATTATTATTATTATTATTATTATTATTTTATTATTATTATTATTGTTATTATTATTATTATTATTATTATTATTATTATTGTCATTATTATTTTATTATTATTATTGTTATTATTATTATTATTATTATTATTATTATTATTATTATTATTATTATTATTATTATTATTATTATTATTATTATTTTATTATTATTATTATTTATTATTATTATTATTATTATTATTATTATTATTACATGTATTATTATTATTATTATTATTATTATTATTATTATTATTATTATTATTATTATTATTATTATCATCATTATTATTATCATCATTACTATTATTGTTATTATTATCAACATTATTATTATTACTATTATTATCATTATTATCAACGTTATTATCTTTAATATCATTTTGAAACTGTCCTTTAGATACACTCAACACCAAGGGACTAAAACCCAGACGATTGTCTGTACAAGGTGAGTGACCAAGCCTTAGGAATTATCAAATGTGACCCATCGTCTCAAAACGGTATTATGTCGGAACGAACCATATGTATAAAGGTCGAATTTAATGTTAATCTGGTCAAAACTATAAATTGTTGGCATTAGCACCCTAAAATAGGGTATCCATTCTCCTCAATAAATCATACAAACTCAGCACAAGTCTGATATTTTTGGCTATAAATTCAATTTTCAACATCTTAACCATCCCGACTTAATACCGTTTTGAGGCGAAGGGTCACAAATAGGGGATTAAAGATACACACTCGCCCTGACCGCTTTTCTCAATAATCTGTTGCAAGCGCCATCATCATCATCCATCGTGCCTTGCGCTCTTGAGCACGTTGCCGGTCAGCTGTCTCCACGAATCACGATCCTCTGCGATGCGCATGAAATCTGTGTTGCTTTTAAAGTCACTTTTGGCCATTCTCAGGTTATTTAGATAAGTCATTCTTTGTCTTCCTCTAGCTCTCTTTCCTTCGATCCTCCCAGATGTTACCAACTTTTCTATTCCATTCTCTTCTCCACACATGTCCCAGAAACCGTAACTGCCTCTTTCTGATGTTATCGATCAATATTCTTCCCTTTCTCACCCTCTCCAACACTTCCTCGTTGGTACACCTGTCTGTCCATGATACCCTCAACATTTTTCTAAATATACACCCACAACTCAAATGCCTCTAACCTCCTCGTACATTCTTTGTCAAGCGTCCACGTTTCACAACCGTATAGATAGATAATACCCAATGCAGATGGCCTAAGGAATGATCAAATAGACTTACTTGACTTAGATGCCTTTCGCGTCTCGACCGAAAGATCGGGTCGCCTTGGCTGTTTCCAGTATTTCCTGTGTGAGGTGTCTCCAATATTGCCGGTCCTCTGCTAGGGTTCTCAGATTTTCAAGGTCCCTGCCGTTATGAGACTAATGCGTTGTCCAAGTGTTGTGAGGTTTTTGTTTAGGATCACAGGGAGTGTTGTGATCGGTCTTCCTCTGAAAAGGTTCCCGTGTTTTTGGAAATATCCCGACATGGCTTGGTTAGCTGGTATGTTTTTGTCCCTGCGTAGTATGTGACCGAAAAGTTGCCATCGTTGTTGTAAAATGTCAAGGGAGATTGGTCTTTCTTTTGTGATCTTATAGAGTGATTCATTTGAGATCTTTTTTGGGTATTTGATGCCCAGTACCCTTCTTAGCTGTGTGCGATGGAAGGCATCCAGATGTTCTTCTTCGGATTTTGTCAACGCCCAAGTGCCGCAGTTATACAGAAGTACCGGTTTTACAAGAGCACGGTACAGTTTCAGTTTGGTTTTTCTCTTTATTTTGTCACCTCTAATCCATACATTGGTGAGTTTACTGAGTGCGGCGTTTGATAGCTGTTTTCTTCTTTGTACATCCTCGGTGTCTCCAATTAGTGAGCCGACTTTCTTTGTTCTTTTCCATTCCTCTTTGTTCCTCGATATTGTTGTAAATTCGGTTTTATTGGCATTGACTTGGAGGTTATATTTCATGAGGGTATTTTGTATGATGTCTATATTTGCTGGTGTTGATCCAATAAAATCTACATCATCTGCATAGGCGATTTCTCTTGGGATTGCATTCTCAATATGAGTCGTTGGTTTTGGAATGACTTTTCGAACTTCTTTCAGAGCGTGTTCTAAGTATATTGTGAACAGAATCGGGCTCAGACTAACTCCTTGGGGGGTCCCGATGTTACTTTCGAACTGCGTCTGTTTTGTGGCCCCGTATATCCTTGGTTGTATCTTTGTGTTGCTGAGGAGAAATCGGATTATTCGGAGCTCGTCTTCGTCTACTATGTCTGTTAATATCTCCAAAAGTTTTCCTCTGTCGATCGTATCAAAGGCTGCGGACATATCGATTCCGGTTATTGTTATGGATATGTTTTCTTTGAGTGCCTTTGCTGCTAACCATTTATGTGTCCATACAACGTCCGATGTGCTTCGGTCTTGGCGAAACCCGCTTTGGCTATGTGATAGATATTTTTCTATTTTTGGTCTAATTCTGTTGAGGACAATAGTTGACAGTGTTTTTCTTATGGTATTCAGTAATGTTATTGGGCGTAGGTTGTTTACGGGTCCTTTCGTTTTTCCTGGTTTTTGTATTGTAATTAGGACACCGCTGTTTATGTCCCAGTCTTTGTGTGTTGAGAATGTTTTGTTCATTATGTTTGCAATGCTCAAATCCAGGGAGAGGGTACCGCATTTCAGCAATTCAGCGGGAATTTCATCTTCGCCTTGGGATCTGTTATTGTTTAGGCACTTTATGCTATTTCTAACTTCAGTTGTTGTGATGCGGTTGTTTAGGTCTCTAGGGTTTCCTGAGAAGGGCGATATTTGTGAGACTTGTTTGTGAAATTTCTGCTGGAAGTGGTCAGTTACAATGTCAAGGATATCGTTGGGATTTGTTGTCTGTTTGCCAAATTTATCCTGTAGTTTTGGGTTCTCGAATGGTTTTCGGTTCAGAGATTTCGTCGCTTTGAACATAGACGATGCGTTATTTTTGGACTTTTCTATGTCTTCCACTTTTTTGTCTAATTCCTCGTTTCTGTGTTTTATTGTAAGTGATCGAATTGAATGCAGTATTTTGTTTCGTTCCGTTTTCAGGTTTATTATTTCTTCCGAGTCTTTCGTGTTTTGTATCCTGATCCTAAGTTCTTTTTGTTGCCGCGATAGATCGTTAATAGCGATGTTAGGCGTTCGATTTGGTTTGTTCTTAGTTGTATTAATAGAGCCTGCACTTTCTTCCCCCGCATATTTCATTGCCGCTTGCGTCTCTTTCCATTCATTGTTTGGATTGCTGTTTTGCTTTATTTTCCATAGACTTGAGTTAAGTTCATATTGGTAATGAATGCGACATTCTCGCTCATTTACTATTTTTGCCGTGTTTATTTCAAATGATGATCAAATAGGGGATTAAAAATACACACTCACCCTGGCCGCTTTTCTCAATAATATGTTGCAAGCGCCGTATAACCCTTAACCCTCTGCTTACCAGCTATTTTTAGAATTTTCCCCGAAAATTCACATCCATCCAGCACAAAAATAGACTTTTCTTACTCAAACAAAATAATAACACGTACATTCTATACAGAATGTTGTTCAGCAAAATAAATTAGTTATACAACACAGTGTTTAGTATTTATAGCTGTAATCAAAGAATTTCTTTAGATTTTATGATGTACAAGAGAAATCAGAATGAGAAAATTGTAGTTTGCAACGTAACGAATGTGACGATTTTCCTATGGGTGGTAAGGAGAGGGTTAAAAACAAAAAAAAAACACAATAAACTGAATGGAGTGGATTATTGATATGTGTATTAAGTTCCATATCCAAGGATTTGGCACTCGGGTATATTTGTCACCCATTCCATCACTAACCACACCCAATGTCGGCTAGTCTTGTTCTAAAACATAGTGCTTACTTGGCCACCGACACCACAAAAAAACAAACTTGTGCCAAGGATCATAACGGTCAATCAGAGACTACTTTGTAAAAAATAAAAAAGAGCTTTTATATAGCGCAATATCCACTAAACGTGCTCAAAGCGCTTTACAAGGAGTCCCTAGCCAACAGCAACACATAACATGTAGGACGAGACATGACGCCTATCAGGCGATGTTACAATTTTTTGGGACAGACAACGCTGTTAACGGCCAGGAACTCGTTTTACACCTGAGTACGATGAGAGAATGTGAGTAAAGAGCCTTTTCCAAGGACTTACTCAACTCAACTATGCTCAACCCAGAACATTCCGATTCGAAAGCGAGTGTCATACCACAAGACCACATAGCCCCACATAGCCATAAAACATGATTCTGTACTATTTCCTTTGAATGGCAGTATCCAATAACCGTCGAGAGTCCATCAACACATGCATCAATTCCATGAAGTCTGGCCTGGACGATTACGACAAACAGCTCTCTGGAGTCAAATCTGTCGGAACATTTGCTGATGAAGGTATGGAGACATACAGTACATTTAACCGTGGCCTTCGTAAAGTTATGGCCTGATACTGACCAAAAAAATGACGTCAAAATGCCAGTCTTTGGCCACAAAAGAAAACAAATCGTGAGTTGTATTCAATAGTTCAACCAATGAAATAACTTGTTTCCATGAGCTCTACTAACGACAACTCACTAGGCGGTGCAAAAAAACAAATAATGACGTCAAACTGCCAGTCCTTTTGGATTTCAGTATCAGGTTATAACATAACGATGGCTACGATTTAACTCACTCAATCCTAGAGATTTTGCTACTTTTCTAAATTGAAAAAAATGTATTAAAAATTAAAATGTACGTAGATAGTTTTATTCAACTACCATTAACGTGTAAAAACTAAAAACATTAGCTTTGATACAACGCCTATAAGTGGTCTCAGAAAAATGTAATAAATAGGCATGGGGTAAAAGTAACCCGTGTAAACTACGGATATAGTCGGTGTTAGGTTTGGGTGAGTTAAGAAAGCCCTAGATGTTTAGAGTTAATAGTTTACAAATTGATCAATGTTTTGTTTATTCATCTTATTATCTCATTCATCTGTCTGTAGTGTTTAATTAATCCTGTTTGTTGATAAAGGGGAAACCCGAAACGTCCATTATATCTGTTTTTGTAATTAAATTGAAGCTTACATTCAATTTCACATTGTTATTTACAATTTGATTATGAAATCAGATATATCTAAGATATTTTTGAGCTTCAATTGGATCGAAATTTGACGCCTGTAAAGATCTAGGGATGTGTCTTATTTAAGTGCTATTGTGTTTTCCAATAAAATGGTGGCTTGAGTGTGGTGAAATGTCTATTTTCATGTTATCTAAGTCCTCATATGCTCAAATTATTCTTGGAGACATTGCGGAAGCAGGAAATAGCATCATGATTCAAAGATCTCAAAGTGTCAGAAATTTAGGCTTTTATTTAGATGAATTTTTACCCATGCAAATACACATCTTGAAATTATTCCAACGCATCCTAAGATGTTTACCCTTAGAAAGGAAAGAGGGAGGAAATTTGATGTGCAAATCTCATTATTTCATTTTATGTAACTTTACTATAACAAATTTGCATGTTAAGTACATGATATGAAAATATTACTATTTCTGACATAGTAGGCATGAAAGAACAGAGAGAGAATAGAGATAGATAGATAGATAGATAGATAGATAGATAGATAGATAGATAGATAGATAGATAGAGAGAAAGAGAGAGAAAGAGATAAAGGAGAGAGAGAGAGAGAGAGAGAGAGAGAGAGAAAGAGAGAGATAAAAATTATATATATATATATATATATATATATATATATATATATATATATATATATATATATATATATATATATATAAGCTAAAAAGTTTGATTGTAAGACTACGGCTACTCCAAACTAAAGCTGCTCGTATTGTTACCAATCAAAGAAGCCAGTCAGATCACATCATTCCAGTCTTGTAGTCGTTGCATTGGCTTCCCGTGGAGAAGTGGATTGCTTACAAACTTGCCTGTTACTGTTTTAAGCAGTGCTGATGGTGACAAAAAGTGAAAAAGGAGGAAAATGTTGAACGATTGTCTTTAAGCCCCATTTCTACTGCACTAAACCCCACTTTTAGAGCAATTGAGATGATAGACTATCATTGATACTCTAGCTAACTTCTGGAGAGTGGGAAACTGCACCTGTGCGTTCCACCACACATCAACTCTCTCATTGCTAGCACATTGTTTCCAGAAAATGTAATTTTTAAAAGGAGGAAATTTCTCCTCCAAAATCGCGGATTTCCGCGGATCCGAAGAAAACCATCAGCACTGGTTTTAAGTGAATCCATAGCAGCACTGCTCCCCCAACTAATAAAATAAAAAAATAAAATAAAATGCCCTTTATCCATCCCATAGGGGAAATTTGTCTTTAGGGTCTATTCCAAGGGAAGACTGGAATAACCCAGGCGTTAGCCGCAGAGCAGCGTAGCACATTGAGCTAGGGCGATCGGACTTGCTCAAGGCCAAACAGCGCAGCGGCGGGCGGGTGATCGAACTCGGTACCTCTCGGGTACGAAGCAAAGACCATACCGCTGATCCACGCTGTCTACTCTTCTTTCTATCCACAATCCGAATCGCTCTTTTCAAATATGTGACCCTCCGTCTTAAAACGGTATTATGTCGGGAAGATTCAGACCCCAGAAAGTGAATTTAGAGATAATAGAATGATGAGAAATTGGACCTTAGAAGTTTTTGTAAAGCAAAAAATAGTATTTATACTCCAGCATGACGTAGAGAAATTAAACCCAAGTTTGGGATTTGTGGAAATAAATTCAATTTTCATAACCGAGTGGATCCCGACATTATACCGCTTTGAGACGGGGGGTCACATTTAATCAAATCGAGTTCATGTTTATCTTTACAGAAGAATTAAAGGTCCTTATTGCCAAGCGAGACGCAATCGCGTGTGTGACGAATGCAATGATGTCATATCCGGAGAAAGAGGAGCTCCAGCTCAACGCCTGTTTGTCCCTACTCAAGATGGCTTCAGTCTCAGGTGTGTGTTACTGGCGAACGACATTCGATTTGAAATCAAAAACATGTACTATAAATGAGCTTTTATATAGCGCAATAAATATCCACTAAACGTGCTTAAAGCGCTTTACAAGGGGTCCCTGGCCAACAGCAACACTTGACATGTAAGACAGGACATGACGCCTGTTAGGCGATATTATAATATTTACGGACAGAGACAACGCCGTTAACGGCCAGGTACTCATTTTACCCCTGAGTACGGTGAGAGGTAAGTCAAATGAGAAAAGACGTTTTCTAACTGTTCGGATCTACTGCAAAGTGGCCGAGTGGTTAAGGCATTGCACTGTGGCCCGAATGGTCCCGGGTTCGAGCCCCGCTCAAGGCACTTTCGTTTGTTTTTTCCTTGAGCAAGATTATTAATCCCCAATCTGCTCACTGTGACAACATGGGTGATTCCTGTAGACATCAGACATCTTGTTTGATGAGTTATCTAAATTCCTTCGTGGTATGCCTAAGCGACGATATCTTATGATGTCGTTGCGGAACGACATAATTTGATTTAATATATAAAATTTAAAAAAATAAAAAATCCCTTTATTCATCCCCAAGGGGAAATTTGTTTTTAGGGTCTATTCCAAGGGAAGACTGGAATAACCCAGGCGTCAGCCGCAGAGCAGCGCCGCAAAGTGAGCTAGGGCGAGGTGACTTGCTCAAGGCCACACAACGCAGCGGCGGGTGATTGAACTCGTAACCTTTCGGGTAGGAAGCAAAGACGTATAACTGAGCCATTCTGCCCCTAGATACAGATATTCTCTTTCTCCATCTCTCTCTCTCTCTCTCTCTCTCTCTCTCTCTCTCTCTCTCTCTCTCTCTTATGTATATGAAAATTGATGATATAACAAATACACTCATTCAAATAGAAATGAAAACTCGGAGAAGTCCAATAGGAGAAGACGTTTTCTTACTGTTCGGATCCACTGTATTGGTCAGCTTGTTACCCAATACCTTTCTCAGGTACCTATATTGGTCATATAGTAATTTTTCGTTCTTTCCACCCAAATCCTTTGATTTCAGAATCCAACTGTGTCCACATTCTGCAAAACGACGGGCTCAAGCCTATTTGCAACACGTTAAGACTACACAGTGACAACGTGGATATTGTTAGGCCTTTGTTGAGTACCATCGCCTACATCTCCACCGCTCGTAGGTCTTAACACATTTGTGACCCTTCGCCTCAAAACGGTATTAAATCTGGATGGTTAAGATGTTGAAAATTGAATTTATAGCCAGAAATATCAGACTTGTGTTGAGTTTGTATGATTTATTGAGGAGAATGGATGCCATATTATAGGGTGCTAATGCCTAAAATTTATATTCTTGATCACTTTAACATTAAATTCGGTTTTTAAGCATTTGGTTCGTTCCGAGATAATACCGTTTTGAGACGATGGGTCACATTTGGAATGCAAAAGTGGTGGTGATGATGATGATGATGATGATGATGGTGATGGTGATGGTGATGGTGATAGTGATAATGATGTTGATGGTGGTGATGATGATGATGATGATGATGATGATGATGATGATGATGATGATGGTGATGGTGATGGTGATAATGATGCTGATGGTGGTGATGATGATGATGATGATGATGATGATGATGATGATGATGATGATGATGAAATGATGATGATGATGATGATGATGATGATGATGGTGGTGATGATGATGATGATGATGATGATGATGATGATGATGATGATGATGATGATGATGATGATGATGATGATGGTGATGGTGATGGTATGGTGATGATGATGATGATGAGGAGGAGGAGGTGGATGATAATGATAGTGATGATGATGATGATGATAATGAGGATAATAATGGGGATGACGTGCATTAATGGAGTAAATGATGATGAAGATGATGAGGATAGTGATGATGATGGGTCACATTTGGAATGCAAAAGTGGTGATGATGATGATGATGATGATGATGATGATGATGATGATGGTGATGGTGATGGTGATGGTGATAGTGATAATGATGTTGATGGTGGTGATGATGATGATGATGGTGATGATGATGATGATGATGATGATGGTGATGGTGATGGTGATGGTGATAGTGATAATGATGTTGATGGTGGTGATGATGATGATGATGATGATGATGATGATGATGATGATGATGATGATGATGATGATGATGATGATGATGATGATGATGATGATGATGATGATGATGATGATGATGATGATGATGGTGGTGATGGTGATGGTGATGGTGATGATGATGATGATGATGATGATGATGATGATGATGATGATGATGATGATGATGATGATGATGATGGTGATGGTATGGTGATGATGATGATGAGGAGGAGGAGGTGGATGATAATGATAGTGATGATGATGATGATGATAATGAGGATAATAATGGGGATGACGTGCATTAATGGAGTAAATGATGATGAAGATGATGAGGATAGTGATGATGATGATGATGATGATGATGATGATGATGATGATGATGATGATGATTATTATGATGATGATGATGATCACGACGACGACAATGACGGCATCGCCATTAATCAAATTTATATAACTCTTCACATAGTATTGCGATGAGATTCTTGTATATAGATAGAACGAAGATGATGTCACTCAGGTCTTTGTTATTGTATTTTGCCATCCATGTTTATGAGTACTTCTCACTAAACGGTATGAACCAGACTATCAAAGTTCATTTTACACATAGTTTTGTGTGTTGGTCCGTTATACTTACTTCCGGATGGCAATGTTATGAGCTTCATAGCCAAGCGCATACTATCTATAGATAGTATGCGCTTGGCTAAGAAGCTCACAACATTGCCATCCGGAAGTATAACCGACCAGCACACAAACCTTGAACGTTTATAGTCTGGTTAATACAGTTTAGTGAGAATTACTCATAAACGCGGATGGCAAAAAACAATGACAAAGGTCTGAGTGACGTCAACTTCGAACTATCTATAGTTGTGTA
Organism: Berghia stephanieae; assembly: GCF_034508935.2. Lineage (NCBI taxonomy): Eukaryota > Metazoa > Mollusca > Gastropoda > Nudibranchia > Aeolidiidae > Berghia > Berghia stephanieae. The sequence goes on along the minus strand of NC_088370.1, from coordinate 35,370,488 downwards.
GTTGTTTTATTTTGCTTCTATCCTATGTTAATTTTAGATAAACCGACATATTCCAATGGTGACCATCTGACCTATTTCTATAGGGAATGAGATTAGCGGAAGAGTAGCGTCCCTTGATTGGACGTCACCGGTGGAGAAGTTATTTGTAAACAAACCAACCACAAGCCAAGCGCTCCAAATACAAAATTTATTATTCATGTTTCTGTACAAAAATGCATAACGTTGATTATGATATGCATTTTTGTACAAAAATATGAATCATTTTTTTTTTTTTAATTTGGAGGGCTTGGCTTGTAGTTGGTTTGTTTAGAA
>NC_088370.1:35362676-35365176 GCF_034508935.2 Berghia stephanieae | reverse complement strand
TTTATTCCATGAAATAATGTTTGTGCGGCTATGTGGTCTTGTGGTGTGACACTCGCTTTCGGATCGAAAGGTCCTGAGTTCGAGCCTCGCTCGGCGCATAGTTGAGTCCTTGGAAAAGGCTATTTACTCACAATCTCTCACCGTACTTAGGTGTAAAATGAGTACCTGGCCTTTAATAGCGTTGTACTGTTGGAAGAAAATTGTAATATCGCCTAACAGGCGTCATGTCTTGTTCTACGCGTTATATGTTCCTGTTGACCAGGGACCCCTTGTAAAGCGCTTTGAGCACATTTAGTGGATATTGCGCTATATAGAAGCTCACATTTTTAAAACTGGCACACGTTAAAACAAAAGAAAATAAGAATTTAAAGATTACGTTCAGGAGATGCAATTTAACACACACACACACACACACACACACACACACACACACACACACACATATACACACGATTCGCCTGTGACAACAATGGAAATTAAAATTTCTATGTGTAACAATGAACCTCATCCCATCCCTGCAAAGATAATATTTATAATGGATTGCCTCGTATGCGAGCTTTAACCCTCTCCTTACCACCCATAGGAAAATCGTCACATTCGTTACGATGTAACCGACAATTTCCTCAATCTGATTTCTCTTGTACATCACAAAATTTAATGAAATGCTTTGATTACAGCTGTAAATACTAAACACTGTGTTGTATAGATAGTTCGAAGATGACGTCACTCAGGCCTTTGTTATTGTCTTTGCCATCCGCGTTTGTGAGTTGTTCTCACTAAACTGTATTAACCAGACTATAAAAGTTCAGGGTTACACAGAGTTTGTGTGTTGGTCCGTTATACTTCCGGATGGCAATGTTGTGAACTCCTTGGCCAAGCGCATTCTATCTATAGCTCACTTTTTACTTTTTTGTTTGAGTAAGAAATGTCTATTTTTGTGTTGGGTGGGTGTGAATTTTCGGGGGAAATTCTAAAAATAGCTGGTAAGGAGAGTTAACCAATCTGGAAAATACTCATTCTTGAATAATTAAACAAAAACAACCACCAAATGAAAGTACAAAATGTTCACGATATAGATAGAATGAAATTGACGTCACTACGGTCTTTGTTATTGTTTTTTGCCATCCACGTTGATGAGTAATGCTCACTGAACTGTATTAACCGGACTATAAACGTTCATGGATACACACAGGTTTGTGTGTTGGTCCGTTATACTTCCGGATGGCAATGTTATGAGCTTCTTAGCCAAGCGCATACTACCTATACTCGATAGATAGTATGCAGATGACGTCACTCAGGCCTTTGTTATTGTTTTTGCCATCCGCGTTTGTGAGTTGTTCTCACTAAACTGTATTAACCACACTATAAAAGTTCATGGTTACACAGAGTTTGTGTGTTGGTCCGTTATATTTCTGGATGGCGATGTTGTGAACTCCTTGGCCAAGCGCATTCTATCTATAGATAGTATCGTGGCCTTCGTAAAGTTATGGCCTGACACTGACCAAAAAATGACATCAAAATGCCAGTCTTTTGCCACAAAAGAAAACAAATCGTGAGTTGTATTCAATAGTTCAACCAATGAAATAACTTGTTTCCATGAGCTCTACTAACGACAACTCACTAAGCGGTGCAAAAAAAAAAACAAACAAACAAATAATGACGTCAAACTGCCAGTCCTTTTGGATTTCAGTGTCAGGCTATAACATAACGATGGCTACGATAGTATGCTCTTGGCTAAAAAGCTCACAACATTGCCATCCGGAAGTATAACGGACCAACACACAAACTCTGTGTAACCTATAACGTTTATAGATAGTTCTTAGTTGACGTCACCCGGGTCTTTGTTATTGATTTTTGCCATCCGCGTTTATAATTAATGCTCACTAAACTATATAAACCTGACTATAAACGTTCAGGGATACACACAGGTTTGTGTGTTGGTCCGTTATACTTCCGGATGGCAATGTTATGAGCTTCTTAGCCAAGCGCATACAATCTCTAGTCTGATTAATACTGTTTAGTGAGAACTACTCACAAACGCGGATGGCAAAAAACAAAAACAAAACAATAACAAAGACCCGAGTGACGTCAACTTCATTCTATCTTTATCAATAAGTAAGTCGTATTAAATATATATTTCAACGAAATATCAATTGCTGAAGCGTGAAGAATGGCATTCCATGAGATTCAACCTCTATGGGGGTACGGAACTCCGGTAAGTAAGTAAGTAAAAATTTTTGTTTTATTTTAATTTTTGTTTGTTTTTTTTTTTTTTGTTTTTAAGGTTTTTACTGCGCTTGCAACATGTTTTATTTTAAACATATATTTATTTATTTATTTATTTATTTATTTATTTATTTATTTACTTATTTATTTATTTAATTATTCATTCTTTTTTTAAATGTATTTTTTTTTAAATGTTGTTTGTTTTTGTTTTGTTTTTTCTGTTTTTTTTTTTAAATTCACTGTTTTTATTTTCTTTCTTTTTTTTGTTTTGTTT
>NC_088370.1:35350176-35357676 GCF_034508935.2 Berghia stephanieae | reverse complement strand
CAGTTTTCTGTGAGTGATGTTATTGAAGTATTTATATGATCGCATGTGCATAAATTATGTATAAGCGCTTCCGATCACTTTTGATGGAAAGGGGCGCATAGAAATTATTATTATTATTATTATTATTATTATTATTATTATTATTATTATTATTATTATTATTATTATTATTATCATTATCATTATCATTATCATTATCATTATCATTATTATTATTATTATTATTATTATTATTATTATTATTATTATTATTATTATTATTATTATTATTATTATTATCATTATCATTATCATTATTATTATTATTATTATTATTATTATTATTATTATTATTATTATTATTATTATTATTATTATATGCTCTAACAAAAATAATCGAGTACTCATATAATCTGCAAGTACATACCAACATTATATATATATATATATATATATATATATATATATATATATATATATATATATATATTATATATATATATAGTTTTCATTTGTCTCACGTTCTGTTTGTAAGTATTTCTTTTTCATGTCTTTTGTATTTCAGAGGAGACAGTTTTGAGCGTGTGCTCCGTGGCCGTGTTTAAGCTCCTCTACAACGCTATGATCTATTTCTCAACCAGTGTAGAGCTGTTGGAAATAATCTTCGTCACACTTTGCCAGATTTTTACTCATCATGGTAGGCAAGCCTGTCAACTATTACGAAAAATTTGTAAAATTGTGACCCCTCGTCTCAAAACGGTATTATGTCGGGATGGACCAGATGCTAAAAAGTCAAATTAGAGTTAAAAAATATGAAACGTTGGTATTTAGCACAGTAAAATATGATATCCCTTCTCCTATATAAAGCATATAAACTCAACTTAAGTCTGATATTTCTGGCTACAAATTCCATTTTCAGCATTTTAGTCATCCCGACTTAATACCGTTTTGAGACGAGGGGTCACAATTAAGAAATTTTGGCTCCAATGTCTGAACTTCCTGAGCATCTCAAAGTCTTTAAAACTGATTGAAAATGAAAGCGACAGAATTTTAACTCTCTCCTTACCAGCCATTGTCAGGATTTTCCCCAAAACTTCACACCCAACTAACACAAAATTACATTTTTATCACTCAAAAACAATATCAGTAAAGTTCTTGCGATGCATCATTTCTATAGCAAAACATACTCAACAACACACTGTTCATTTCATTTTAAATTGTATGATGTACAAAAGAAATTTGAATATGAAAAATGTTGGTTGTCTCGTAACGAATGTGACGATTTTCCTATAGTTGGTAAGGAGAGGGTTAAGGATTTTTAAGTATTATTTATTCCCTGTGAGAGTAAATTGTTGGTTTTTAAAGTTAATTATAGCGACTACAGTTTTTATCTCCTAAAAATTACGATTTTTTTTATATTTCCAAGTTGGCGGGTCTTGGGTAGGGTACCGTTTGTAATTGAATTATTTTGTAGCACACTGTTTTGATGTCTGATATTTTTTATGGTGAAGGATACGGATAAGAATCCAATGATAAAGGTGTTTATTTTGTCATTCAATGTGTTTAAAGCCAAATAGATGGGAAGCAAGTCCAAAAACTTTGCAAACAATAATGCCGTATGAATTTCTGAAGTTCCTGAGCATCTCTAAGTCTTTAAAACTTATTGAAAATGAAAGTTGACACGAGGCTACACAATTTTCAGGATTTTTAAGTGTTATTTATTCCCTGTGATAGTAAATTGTTGATTTTTAAAGTTAATTATAGCGACTACAGTTTTTATCTCCTAAAAATTACGAATTTTTAAATTTCGAAGTTGGCGGGTCTTGGGTAGGGTACCGTATGTCATTGAGTGTTTTTGTAGTACACTGTTTTGATGTCTGATATTTTTTATGGTAAAGGATACGAATAAGAATCCAATGATAAAATTATTTATTTTGTATTTCAATGGTTGAAAAATGGTTAAAATAAAATTCAGTATCGAAAAGTCCCGAACTTTATCGGGGTTTTTTTGCGGCTATGCGGACTTGTGGTTTGACACTCGCCTTCGGATCGGAAGGTCCTGGGTTTGAGCCTCGCTCAGCGCATAGTTGAGTCCTTGGAAAAGGCTCTTTACTCACATTCTCTCGCTGTAAGATGAATACCTTGCCGTTAAACAGCGTTGTCTTTTTCGGAAAAATATGTAATACCGCCTAACAGACGTCATGTCTCGTTCTTTATGTTACTAATTGCTGTTGGCTAGGGACCCTTGTAAAGCGCCTTGAGCACGTTTAGTGGATATTGCCCTATATTAAAGCTCACGTTATTGTGACTAAGATGTTTCTTTTCATTTTACAGAGAAGCTGTGCAAGTCTATCGTGGACACCTGTTTTTTGAGAGATCTTGTGAACATCATGATGGAATTCCCCGACAATCGTGTGGTACAGGAACAAGGATGCAAGATTATAGGGAACATGGCCGTGGAAGGTAAGCAAGGTTATAGAAAACATGGCCGTGGAAGGTAAACAAGATTATAGGGAACATGGCCGTGGAAGGTAAGCAAGGTTATAGAAAACATGGCCGTGGAAGGTAAGCAAGGTTATAGAAAACATGGCCGTGAAAGGTAAACAAGATTTTAGGGAACATGGCCGTGGAAGGTAAGCAAGGTTATAGAAAACATGGCTGTGGAAGGTAAGCAAGGTTATAGAAAACATGGCCGTGGAAGGTAAGCAAGATTATAGGGAACATGGCCGTGGAAGGTACGCAAGGTTATAAAAAACATGGCCGTGGAAGGTAAGCAAGGTTATAGAGAACATGGCCGTGGAAGGTAAGCAAGATGATAGGGAACATGGCCGTGGAAGGTACGCAAGGTTATAAAAAACATGGCAGTGGAAGGTAAGCAAGGTTATAGAGAACATGGCCGTGGAAGGTAAGCAAGATTATAGGGAACATGGCCGTAGAAGGTAAGCAAGATTATAGAAAACATGGCCGTGGAAGGCAAGCAAGGTTATAGAGAACATGGCCGTGGAAGGTACGCAAGGTTATAGAGAACATGGCCGTGGAAGGTACGCAAGATTATAGGGAACATGGCCGTGGAAGGTAAGCAGGGTTATAGAAAACATGGCCGTAGAAGGTAAACAAGATTATAGGGAACATGGCCGTAGAAGGTAAGCAAGATTATAGGGAACATGGCCGTGGAAGGTAAGCAAGGTTAAAGAAAACATGGCCTAGAAGGTAAGCAAGGTTATAGAGAACATGGCCGTGGAAGGTAAGCAAGATTATAGGGAACATGGCCGTAGAAGGTAAGCAAGATTATAGAAAACATGGCCGTGGAAGGTACGCAAGGTTATAGAGAACATGGCCGTGGAAGGTACGCAAGGTTATAGAGAACATGACCGTGGAAGGTACGCAAGATTATAGGGAACATGGCCGTGGAAGGTATGCAAGGTTATAGAGAACATGGCCGTGGAAGGTACGCAAGGTTATAGAGAACATGGCCGTTGAAGGTACGCAAGATTATAGGGAACATGGCCGTGGAAGGTAAGCAAGATTATAGGGAACATGGCCGTGGAAGGTACGCAAGGTTATAGAGAACATGGCCGTGGAAGGTACGCAACGTTATAGAGAACATGGCCGTGGAAGGTACGCAAGGTTATAGGGAACATGGCCGTGGAAGGTAAGCAAGGTTATAGAAAACATGGCCGTAGAAGATAAACAAGATTATAGGGAACATGGCCGTGGAAGGTAAGCAAGGTTATAGAAAACATGGCCGTAGAAGGTAAGCAAGGTTATAGAGAACATGGCCGTGGAAGGTAAGCAAGATGATAGGGAACATGGCCGTGGAAGGTACGCAAGGTTATAAAAAACATGGCCGTGGAAGGTAAGCAAGGTTATAGAGAACATGGCCGTGGAAGGTAAGCAAGATTATAGGGAACATGGCCGTAGAAGGTAAGCAAGGTTATAGAGAACATGCCGTGGAAGGTAAGCAAGGTTATAGAAAACATGGCCGTGAAAGGTAAACAAGATTATAGGGAACACGGCCGTGGAAGGTAAGCAAGGTTATAGAAAACATGGCCGTGGAAGGTAAGCAAGGTTATAGAGAACATGGCCGTGGAAGGTAAGCAAGATTATAGGGAACATGGCCGTAGAAGGTAAGCAAGGTTATAGAGAACATGCCGTGGAAGGTAAGCAAGGTTATAGAAAACATGGCCGTGAAAGGTAAACAAGATTATAGGGAACACGGCCGTGGAAGGTAAGCAAGGTTATAGAAAACATGGCCGTGGAAGGTAAGCAAGGTTATAGAAAACATGGCCGTGGAAGGTAAGCAAGATTATAGGGAACATGGCCGTGGAAGGTAAGCAAGGTTATAGAGAACATGGCCGTGGAAGGTAAGCAAGATTATAGGGAACATGGCCGTAGAAGGTAAGCAAGATTATAGAAAACATGGCCGTGGAAGGTACGCAAGGTTATAGAGAACATGGCCGTGGAAGGTACGCAAGGTTATAGAGAACATGGCCGTGGAATGTACGCAAGGTTATAGGGAACATGGCCGTGGAAGGTAAGCAAGGTTATAGGGAACATGGCCGTGGAAGGTAAGGAGATAAGAGTTTTTGCTAATATAACGTGAGTGATGTGTAACATTATGATAATTTCCATTCAGGATCAATAAATTTTATCTTATCTTATCTTATCTTACCTTGATAGAAAAAAATATTACCTACTCTCGTTGCATGTCGGTTTGAAATATACAATAAAAATTATGAAAACATAATGCAGATCTGAAAGGAATTGTTTATAAAATAGACCTATTCTTCTTCTTATTCCCCTCACTGTCCTTCCCCACACCCTCTCTCTCTCTCACACACACACACACAAAGAGAGAGAGAGAGAGAGAGAGAGAGAGAGAGAGAGAGAGATTGCAACTGCAAGGGTAGGCAGTAGATTCCGGTATATTTTGGCGGATTTCGGCAGATTTCGGTATTCAGCAATATCCTATAATTATATTAAACGTGTAGATAACTTATTTCATTATATATTTTATGTCTAATACTTACTATGGGCATACAATGGTAATACTACAAAATTACTATTCTAGAAAGAAAATAAAAACGAAAAAAAAAACGCCAATACAACTTTGAATAAATTGTTAAGTATAAAAAGTAAACATTCACAAAACTCTGATCTTTATTAAATAAATAACAACATGAAATTGAATGCAGCTTCAATTTAATATACGAAAACAGATAAAAATGGACGTTTCGGTTTTTCCTTTTATCAACAAAACTCTGACCTTTATTGATGAAATGTTCACATTGCAGATGATCTTCGAAGACTGGCCGAGTCCCAGGGAGCTTCAAAGGCTGTCATATCGGCCATGTTGACGAACAACACAGACGGTGACATACAAGATGTCGGATGTATGGCCATCATGAATCTCTCTGCAAACAGTAAGCTCTTTAATTAATTTATTTAATTGAGCTTTTATATAGCGCGATTTCCACTAAACGTGCTCAAAGCGCTTTACAAGGGGTTCCTGGTCAACAGCAACATTTAACATGTAGGACGGGACATAACGCCTGTTAGGCGATATTAAAATTTTTCGGACAAAGACAACACTGTTAACGGCCAGGTACTCATTTTACACCTGAGTACGGTGAGAGAATGTGAGTAAAGAGCCTTTCCAAGGACTCAACTATGCGCCGAGCGCGAGGCTCGAACCCAGGACCTTCCGATCCGAAAGCGAGTGTCATACCACTAGGCCACATAGTCTTAGATAACATTTCCTTTTTTTCTAGTTTTTCATTATTCAGTATTCATTCCTCACAAAGGGAACAAAAAAAAAACACACAGGGGACGACGTGGCACAGCGATACGGTCTTTTCTTTGTACCCAAAAGGTACCAAGTTCGAACACCCACTGCGCTGTGTGGTCTTGATTGAGCAAGTCACTCCGCCCTAGCTCACTTTGCGGCGCTGCACTGCGGCTGATGCCTGGGTTGTTCCAGTCTTCCCTTGGAATAGACCCTAAAGACAAATTTCCTCTACGGGATGAATAAAGGGAATTAAAATATTTTTTTAATTATCAAAAATAGGACAAAGAATGACCATTAGATATAATATTTCAATCTTCAGTCTTCTTTGATAATAAAAATATGTAAATACCCCTCTTGCCTACAAAACATGATTTTTCTTATTTGTAGTCTGAAAATATCAATTCTCTATTCGCTTCTTATCATTATCAATACTCTATACAATTTTCTCAATTGATTTTGTTTATAAAACAGTTATGGACCAATTTCCCCCTCCCTATATAACATTTGAATACCCCTGTAATACGTGCGTTGTCATTATAAAACCCTTTTGACTTCAGACAAAGAAAACAAAGTTCGCATCAAGAACGCCGGTGTTGTTCCTGCCATACTCAACTGTCTTCAGGAATTCCAGCACGATGCCACTATAGTCTTGTCTGCTCTCAAAGCTCTTGGAAATCTCATCAGTTTGGGTAAGTGTCATACGATCTTACAATCATTCGTCTTCATTGATTAGCTTTTAGAACAAACAGATTGCATCATTGGTAAGCTCTTAGAACATATTGCATTATTGATAAGCTTTTAGAACAAACAGATTTCATTATTGATAAGCTCTTAGAACATATTGCATTATTGATAAGCTTTTAGAACAAACAGATTTCATTATTGATAAGCTTTTAGAACAAACAGATTTCATTATTGATAAGCTTTTAGAACACACAAATTGCATCATTGATAAGCTTTTAGAACAAATAAGATTGCATCATTGATAAGCTTTTAGAACATATTGCATTGTTGAAAAGCTTTTAGAACAAACAGATTGCATCATTGATTAGCTTTTAGAACAAACAAATTGCATCATTGATAAGCTTTTAGAACAAATAAGATTGCATCATTGATAATCTTTTAGAACATATTGCATTATTGAAAAGCTTTTAGAACAAACAGATTGTATCATTGATTAGCTTTTAGAACAAACAGATTGTATCATTGATTAGCTTTTAGAACAAACAGATTGCATCACTGATTGGCTTTCAGAACAGACAGATTGCATCATTGATAAGCTTTTAGAAGATATTGCATTATTGAAAAGCTTTTAGAACAAACAGATTGCATCATTGATACGCTTTTAGAACAAATAAGATTGCATAATTGATAAGCTTTTAGAATAAACAGATGCATTAATGAAATGCTTTTAGAACAAATAGATTGTATCCCTGATAAGCTTTTAGAACATATTGCATCATGGATAAGCTTTTAGAACAAACAGATTGCATCATTGATACGCTTTTAGAACAAATAAGATTGCATAATTGATAAGCTTTTAGAATAAACAGATGCATTAATGAAATGCTTTTAGAACAAATAGATTGTATCCCTGATAAGCTTTTAGAACATATTGCATCATGGATAAGCTTTTAGAACATATTGCATCATTGATAATCTTTTAGAACAAGCAGATTGCATCATGGATAAGCTTTTAGAAGATATTGCATCATTGATAATCTTTTAGAACA
>NC_088370.1:35310176-35345176 GCF_034508935.2 Berghia stephanieae | reverse complement strand
TACTCTCGGTTAGGGAAATTGAATTCATTTCCACAAATTACAAAACTTGGGTTTAATTTCTCTACGTCATGCTGGAGTATAAATACTATTTCTTGCTTTACAAAAACTTCTAAGGTCCAATTTCTCATCATTCTATTTCTAAATTCACTTTCTGGGGTCTGAATCATTCCGACATAATACCGTTTTGAGACGGAGGGTCAAATTTCATTTTTGATAAGACATTAGTGCGGCTATGTGGTCAAGTGGTGAGACACTCATTGTCGGATCGGAAGGTCATGGGTTCGAGCCTCGCTCGGCGCATAATTGAGTCCTTGGAGAAGGCTCTTTAATCACAATCTCTCACCGTACTCGGGTGTAAAATCAGTACCTGGCCGTTAACAGCGTTGTATCTGTCCGGAAAAATGCGATATCGCCTTAAAGGCGTCATGTCCCGTCCTACATGTTAAATGTTGCTGTTGGCCAGGGACCTTTTGGAATTCGCTTTGAGCATATTTAGTGGATATTGCGCTATATAAAAGCTAAATTTTAAGCTCATTTTTTAAAGACATCCTCACAACAACAAAAACGATTTAATGCGTCTCTCATAACATCTAAATAACAATGTGAAATTGAATGTAAGCTTCAATTGGATTCAATAGTCTGATGTCCCGTCGCCCGGTAACGGCGGCCATCTTGGTTATAAACAAAGAAAATCATTACTTTTTATTCTTCATGCTGGCTAGAACTTTTCATATGCCTTGTGATCAGAATGTGTAAAAGTCAAAACATGATCAAATGTATGTGTTTTTTTTTCCCTCTGGATACGCTTTTATGCTCGCGGGGGAAATATTCCATACGGGCGTCCGCCATTGTTCCGATAGTTTAGAGCCAGTGTTACAGTAGTAAGTTACCATGCGTCATTAGGACGCTACGACTGTTGAATGTATTGAATAGACAAAAACAGATTTGGGTTTTCCCTTTATCAACAAAACAGGATGAATGAAACACTACAGACGACTTCATCTTAACAACGCCACTACCACATTGTCTCATTCGTCTGTTGTGTTTCATCAGAGAGATTGTATAGCTAACGCTTTAGCTTATAAACTCTCTGGTTTCATTCATCCTGTTTTGTTGATAATGGGGAAACCGGAAACGCCCATTTCATCTGTTTTCGTATATTAAATTGAAGCAGACATTCAATTTCACATTGTTCATTTCTTCGAGCTTTGAGCAGCACCACTTACATCATAAAATCTATAGCAAGAAAATGATCCGAAAACCCTTGAATTTGATACAATGTGGACTAAAGCAGAGGCACTCTGTGCGGCTATGTGGTCTAGTGGTATGACACTCGCTTTCGGATCGGAAGGTTCTGGGTCCTTGGAGAAGGCTCTTTACGCACATTCTCTCACCGTACTCGAGTGTAAAATGAGTACCTGCTCGTTAACAGCGTTGTCTCTGTCCGAAAAATTGGTAATATCGCCTGACAGACTTCGTGTCTCATCCTACATGTTAAGTGTTGCTGTTGGTCAGGGACCCTTTGTAAAGCGCTTTGAACACGTTTAGTGGATATTGCGCTATATAAAAGCTCAAGTTTATAATTCTGATTCATATGGTTAAATGTGTGCTGGTTTCCTTTTCCCATTTTTTTTTTTGCCAAACTAATAAATAAATCTAAATGAATACGCAAAACAATTTATATCCGTTTAAACTCCTTTCTTTTTGTTCCAAGTTATTTTTAAAAAACAAAGTTTACAATGCTAGAGATCGGCCCAGTTTATTAAATGCTAACGATGTCGATTACAATATTCAAAGTATTTTGTTTTCTCAGACACGGACAACAAGAAAAGATTGATAACTGAGACAACGATCAAAAGTGTGGTAAAATCAATGGGGTTATTTCCCTTGGACATTGATCTTCAGATTATTGCGTGTGGAACCATTTCATGCATCGTACAGAAAATAGGTGAGAGACGGAGATGGAGAGAGAGAGAGAGAGAGAGAGAGAGAGAGAGAGAGAGAGAGAGAGAGAGAAAGAGAGAGAGATTTTCCCCTCTCCTTTTTCTTTTACTTTTTTTTTTTTTTGTGTGTGTGTGTTTTTGTTTTTTTTTTTTGTTTTTTGTTGTTTTTTTTTTGTTGTTTTTTTTTTGCCTGTTTATTTACAGGGGCATCGCTGCAATCGCCCATTAAATCGGAGTCGGTAAAAAGAGTTAATGTATGAAAAAAATCGGTAAAGTGGGAAAGGAAATCAATTGGCTCGAATGAGAACCGGATTCGAGGCGGTGTTTGAATCAATGACGCTCACCTTACGGCTCTGCACTGTTACCAAGACTATTCATTCCCTCCCTTTGATGAAACGTCTGTCAAGGTTTATGGGAGCAAATTATGATTTAATAATATTAAGCATAAATGCTGGCCAACTGACTTCGTGGCGGTTGTGCGTGTTGAACCCGTGACTCTAGTAGTCGGGGAGAGAGGGCTCTAATAATGACTAGGGTTAGAGACGATCTTTTTTTTTGGGTACGGAAGAGTCACGCTCTCCCCTGCCAGGCGGAGTTGTCGTACCAATAAGGTCGCGGGTTCGAACCCCCATCGCCGCCGAGAAATTTTTATTCTCTATTATCTTCTGGCACTGTCCTACTCATTTCATCTCTCGTTGTTATGATTTAATGGTCATGTCATAGCCCCCGTGTACTCCCAAACAGAAGAGAACCGACCAAAAGTCGGCAGTCTTTCAAAAAAAAAAAGATAAGATAGAACACCATCATTGTCCTTTGTGTGAGTTGCTGGAATGTGGTTTCTATTTGTGTTCTTTAATCAACATTGAAAACAAATAATATTGTTCGAACCATCTATTTGATTTCCTTGTTCACGTTTTATTATAATATGCGCTTCTATCCTTTGTATTCTCTATTGCCCAGTGTCATCACTGTTTTGACATAGAAGACCTGTGGTGTTCATGGTGTACTGTACCCATCATTGATGGCATTACAAAATGTTCTATGAACATGGATAATGTTAGAAGCTTTTTACTTACTTATCCGAGCCAGCGACCACCTGAACTATAGCCCTTCAGTCTTGTGCCATGACGTAGAAGTTAGACGTATTTTTTAGTGTTCCAGGTGACTATACAGTGTGTTACTGATGCTTGGATTTGGTGGGAGGAATGTGCATCTCAGGTTTAGAAGCTATTTAAATGAAATAAGATTAAAGCCCATGCTTCATTGTTTGTCTATTGTTAACCCTGCCACCATTATGGAATTAAATTTTCATTTCATCGTTTGCCTACATTATAAAACTCTTGTCACTTCATGTAGGATTTCATAGTGAACAGGGAGGCATTTACTGTGTCTTCTATTCCCCTATATCTGTTTTCCAACTTACTTCCTGTCTTTGTCTTGGAATGAGATTACTTGGTTTTGTCCTGGTCCTGGCTGAGAGAGAAACAGTCAAATGTATAGTTAGAGTTTTGGGAGATGATACTTTTTCCCTTATAAATCTCTGTTATGCACTGTTTATGCTTTGTTTACATGTTATATATGATTTATTGTAAACATTTGAGTGTGTTCCTCTTAGTAAGGATATCTGCTTAACGTCAGGATAAGACATTTAGGTGATATTAAACTAAGTATTTTGATAGTGTGCTCTTGGAATCTACATCTGTTTCCTATTTGAACCAATTCCCCTTTGTCTTACCTTTTCTTGGGTGCTTTATTTGTAATTCTGGAACTTTTTACTATCCCATATTCTTCCTTTTTACTGGCGCTGATATGACCTAAATGCGTTGCAAGCGCCGTAAAACCCTTAAAAACAACCCCAAAAAAACCCCAACCTCCGTTATAAAAGTCTTGTTACTTTATGTATGATTTGTTGGACAAACAAAACTATAATTGGAATCTTGTATATTTCTTTTCAATCTTTAAAGCCATTTTGAAGCACGAGCTGATCGGCCACGGAGGCATCGCTTTACTCAAGAAGGCTGTCATCAACCATCGGAAGGAAAGTAGACTGGCTGTGATGTCTCTGATTACACTGGACCACGTCCTACCTATAGGTACCAAATTACACTATGTATTTAGTGCGGAAATGTCCCGTCCTACATGTTAAATGTTGCTGTTGACCAGGGACCCCTTGTAAAGCGCTTTGGGCACATTTAGTGGATATTGCGCTATTAAAGCTCTATTCTATCTTTATTATTTAGTACTTGTTAAATATATATATTTCTGGTTTCTTTTGGAGTTGAGTGTGGCTATGTGGTCTGGTGGTATGACACTCGCTTTCGGATCGGAAGGTCCTGGGTTCGAGCCTCGCTCGGCGCATAGTTGAGTCCTTGGAAAAGACTCTTTACTCACATTCTCTCACCGTACTCAGGTGTAAAATGAGTACCTTTCCGTTAACAGCGTTGTCTTGGTCCGAAAAATTGTAATATCGCCTAACAGGCGTCACGTCTCGTCCTACATGGTAAATGTTGCTGTTGACCAGGGACCCCTTGTAAAGCGCATTGAGCACGTTAAGTGGATATTGCGCTATATAAATGCTCAATTTAAAACGACAAAATATACATTTTTTATTCAGGTTTATTTTGTACATCACAAAATTTGAAGAATGATCTTTGTTTAATTAATAAGAACATAAAGTTGTTCTGTAGAGAGATTGAGTTTTTTTTTTAATCAAATTTTCTGCTGGGTAAGCCTGCCATTTTTGGGAAAATACTGAAACTGGTCGGAAAGGAGAGAGTTAAACAATGATATTTTTGTATATTCTTTTTCATCCAGATTACACCACATATCCAACGAATGTCGAATGACCTTTGACATCATCTTACATTGTATGAAAAACTTTCCCGAAAACAAGGAGGTCCAATTAATGGGATGTCGGGCACTCAGCAAATGTCATATACACGGTATGTCGGTTTTGTGAGTATTAAAATAAGATATGAAGTCGTTTATCAACATTTTAGATGAACGTTTAGTTTGTGAACATTTTTTGTGAGAGTTATGCCCCAAATAAATCTCTAAGAATAGGGTTCAACAGTCGTGACGTCACTTCCCTTGTAATGACGTATTAACTTAGTAACTGGTTCTAAACTATGGGAACAATGTCGGACGCCCTTATGAAATACTTATCCGACGAGCATAAAATTGTATCCAGAGGAGAACAACATTATAAATCTGATTATGTTTTGACTTTTATACAATCTGATTACATGGCATGCGAAAAAGTTCTAGCCAGCATGAAAAATATAAAGTACCGATTTTATTTGTTAGAACCAAACTGCTGGTTTCTGGGCGGACATGACATCAGACTATTAGGTATAACCAGCACAGTTCACAGACCTGTTAATTAAACATAACAAGCTCCAATTAAAGGTTTTGTTCTTGTTACTTGTAAATTTTCAAACATTTGGGACTCTGGGGTTTTATTGAACCATACCTTTATATGATATGAATACTAGTTTTCCAAAACTTGTTATCTTTCCACTTTTTGAGATTTTCTCTCCATGAGCTAAATTGAAACCAAAACCTAAGCAAAAAAAGCACAAGAATTTCCTTAGATTTGTATGAATTTGAGGTTTAAATATGTGACCCCCCCGTCTCAAAGCGGTATTATGTCGGGATACTCTCGGTTAGGGAAATTGAATTCATTTCCACAAATTACAAAACTTGGGTTTAATTTCTCTACGTCATGCTGGAGTATAAATACTATTTCTTGCTTTACAAAAACTTCTAAGGTCCAATTTCTCATCATTCTATTTCTAAATTCACTTTCTGGGGTCTGAATCTTCCCGACATAATACCGTTTTGAGACGGAGGGTCACATATGATAGAATCATAGATTAGGTGATAAATTTTAGGGGAAATAATCCTTATCATCTTAAGATGGGGAAAATGGATGGGGATAAGCAGTTTTGGAAAAACCACTCTTTAACCCTTTCCTTACCAGCCGTTTTCAGAATTTTCCCCAAAATATCACACCTACCCAACAACAAAAATCGTTTTTCTTATTCAAACAGAAAAGCAACAAATACATTCTATGCATAATATAGATCAGCAAAATTAACTCTACAACTCTACAACACAGTGTCACGGTTTTTTTTTTATAGGTATAATACAACATTTGTCTTTAAATTGTGTGATTTACAAAAGAAGTCTGAATGATAAAAGTGCTGATTGGATCCGAACAAAAAAAAAATTCCCTTTATTCATCCCCAAGGGGAAATTTGTCTTTAGGGTCTATTCCAAGGGAAGACTAGAATAACCCAGGCGACAGCCGCAGTGCAGCGCCGCAAAATGAGCTAGGGCTAGGTGACTTGCTTAAGGCCACACAACGCAGCGGCGGGTGATCGAACTCGTTACCTTTTGGGTACGAAGCAAAGACCGTACCGCTGAGCCACGCTGGCCCTGACGATTTTCTTATGGTTGGTAAGGAGAGGGTTAAATAAGTTTAACCATAACACACTATTAAGGAATTGACTCTGTATGTCTGGGTGGGAACCTGACCTCCAATAGTGGGCAGGGAGGTACATACTGTGTCTTCTATCCCCCCATACCCGTTTTCCAATTGTTTCCTGTCATTGTCTTGGCATAAGATTACTTAGTTTTATCCTGTCGAATGTATAATTATAGTTTTAGGAGATGATATTTTTTTCCTTGTAAATCATCTCTCTGTTATGAATTGTATTATATTTAGTTTACATATTAGACGTCTATATTATATGATTTGTAAACTTTGGAGTGTGTTCCTCTTAGTGGGGACCTGTGCTTGTGTCTGGATGAGACTTTTATGTGATCTCAGACTAAGTACTTTGAAGGTGTGCTCTTGGGATCTACATCTGTTCCCTATTTGAAATTTGAACCAATTCCCCTTTGTCTTACCTTTTCTTTTGTGATTTAATTGTAATTCTACAACCTTTTACTATCCCATTTTCTTCCTTTGTACTGGCTCTGATATAATCTAAATGTGTTACAAGCCCCGTAAAACCCTTAAAAACAAAAAGACTCTGTATGTCTTCGTCATTGTATCCCACCAGTTCTCATGATTTTGTTTTCTTGGCTATTTCCAGAGTTAAACGATGTCCACGACCTGTCTGAAATCGTCATTCAAGCTCTGAGGAGGCATGGGGAAGATCCTGAAATGCAACGACAGTCAGCACATGCTTTGAAGAATGCAGACTGTAGCAGTAAGTATATATATCCATCCATCCCATCATTTTCCTTCGGTCTACTTGTCTACTTGTCTTGTACCTATGTATTTTCCAACGTTATTCCAAAGAAGTGGCCGAGTGGTTAAGGCATTGCACTGTGGTCCGGAAGGTCCCGGGTTCGAGCCCCGCTTCAGGCACTTGGTTTTTTTCCCTGAGCAAGATTATTAACCCCAATTTGTGCTCATTTGGACAACATGGGTGATTCCTGTTGACATCAGACATCTTGTTTGATGAAATATCTATTTTCCTTCGTAGAATGCCGAGGCGACGATATCTTATGGTGTCATGGCGGAAGGGCATAATTTATATTTTTTTATTCCAACGTATTTGATTATCTTAGACCATGCACATAGCTATTATTAATTTTTGTTTCCGATAATGTTATTACGTGTTTCTTAAAAATCAAAATTGGACTTTATATTATCCAAAAGACTAAAAACCGAGTCAACGAGGTTCCTGATTTCGGTCAAAAGTCGTAGTATACCATCTGATTCGCGGCTAGTGGTATGACACTCGCTTTCGGATCGGAATGTCCCGGGTTCGAGTCTCGCTCGGTGCTTAGTTGAGTCCTTGGAGAAGGCTCTTTACTCACATTCTCTCAGTGTATTCATGTGTAAAATGAGTACCCGGCTGTTAAAAGCGTTGCCTCTGTCCGAAAACAATTATAATATCGCCTAACAGGCGCCATGTCCCGTCCTACATGTTAAATGTTGCTATTGGCCAGGGACCCCTTGTAAAGCGCTTTGAGATGTTTAGTGGATATTGCGCTATATAAAATCTCAATAGGGAATGAGATTAGCGGAAGAGTAGCGTCCCTTGATTGGACGTCACCCATAGTCTGTGACGTCACCGGCGGAAAAGTTATTAGAGAGAGAACGTCATGTTGGTTGTGCGCATGCGTCTCTCTCTAATAACGTTTCCGCCGGTGACGTCACAGACTATGGGTGACGTCCAATAAAGGGACGCTACTCTTCCGCTAATCTCATTCCCTACTCTAAAAAAAGATTTATACAAGATCGGGCTATATTTTTCACTCTTTCATATCATTTCATGCTTGTGGATCTCACGTTGCATGATATGAGCTCTTTCAGAATCTGGCTCAATCCACTTGTAAAACGATTTTAATGATCATTAAATCAACTTTGCTTTTTCCCATTCTCGTTCCAGAATCTTCCACCATCTTCCAGAAAGCGTTCAACTCCCCAAAGATTTCAATCACAGATGAGTTTTGGAAGATCTGGGAAACCAAATGAAATATTTTTAAAAAATCAATAACGGAGTTCAGAAATGGTTGGAATTGTCACTATTTTAACTTGTTGAATATAGGGAACGAGATTAGCGGAAGAGTAGCGTCCCTTGATTGGACGTCACCCATAGTCTGTGACGTCACCGGCGGAAAAGTTACTAGAGACAGAACATCATGTTGGTTGTGCGCATGCGTCTCTCGTCCTCGCTTCCGGTGAAAGCGGCTTGAGACACTTCAAAACCAAATTGACGTTCTCTCTGTAAGGTGAAGTCCAATCAAGGGACGCTACTCTTCCGCTAATCTCATTCCCTATTACAAAATTGATTATTAATCCACTCCTTACCAGCCATTTTCAGGATTTTCCCCAAAACTTCACACCCAACTAACACAAACAAACATAGATTTTTTATCACTGAGACATAATATCAGTAAAGTTCTTGCGATACATAAATTCTTTAGCAAAACATGCTCTACAACACACTTAGTTCATTTTCTTTAAATTTTATGATGTACAAAAGAAATATGATAAGAAAAAGGTTGGTTGTATCGTAACGAAGGTGACGATTTTCCTGTAGTTGGTATAGAGAGGGTTTCATTTTGGTCAGAATACCTAACGGTAAATAAAACCCAATAATATCAATATATCGGTCCAGTAGGATGATCCATAGAAATCTTGGGGGGGGGGGGGGGGGAGGGGGGTTCAAGATGAAGGATTTGTCTTGATTTATCATACGAACAAGATGTAAATGATTTCAGACCAAATTTTTAAAAAGTACTTTTGTCGTTGTACGGAAAACGGATACAAGATTGACAAAGTATAAATCCAAACAATTTTAAATACATGTGATGATAGGATTGACTTTAACATTAAATTTATGTTGTAATATGTGACCCTCCGTCTCAAAACGGTATTGTGTCGGGAAGATTCAGACCCCAAAAAGTGAATTTAGAGATAGAATGATGAGAAATTGGACCTTAGAAGTTTTTGTAAGGCAAGAAATAGTATTTATACTCCAGCATGACGTAGAGAAATTAAACCCAAGTTTGGTATTTGTGGCAATAAATTAAATTTCCCTAACCGAGAGTATCCCGACATAATACCGCTTTGAGACTGGAGGTCACATATAGAATGTAATGATACGATTGACTTTAACTTAAATGTATGTTGTAATATAGAATTCTTGACATTTTGGTTACTACTTGATGTCTCCCTTATTTTAGTTCACTGCACATATATTATTTTCAGTTCCTGGAACTCTTTCCTTCATAACTTTCCAGATTTTTATGTTTCACAGACTTTTTCACTATCAGACTTTAAATCGGCTTGGATTGTGAGACACTCGATGAGTTTGAGATGGTTTAATTTACATTCTCTCTGTGATTTATAATGTAATTTAAACGTTTCTCATCGGGCATTGTGGGGGGGAAAAGGGGGGGGGGGGGGGGGTTGGATTGCGCCGGCATTTGGTCCCATCTCTTGAGGTGTAGATGGTGTTTCATTTCTAAGTAATCTTGATTTTTGTAACTCCTTCTTTTAGGCGATACCCTCGAGATTAGAAAGGTTGCGATTGTGTATGAAACCCAAGTACTTAAGACATTATATGTCAAATAGGGGTATCTAGCTATATTGCTGTTGTTTGGCTGTGTGTGAATTTGATAGTGTTTTGGAATAATAATTATATTACACGCTTTGTTTGTGCTATGTTACGTTAGGCACTCATTGTCGCTTAGGGAACATTATAAGAAAAATATGTAAATTCAGTTACAGAAAATCTTTGTCTGACGTCTGCTCTTAGTCACTTCTATGTGGTCTAGTGGTATGACACTCGCTTTGGGATCGGAAGGTCCTGGGTTCGAGCCTTGCTCGGCGCATAGTTGAGTCCTTGAAGAAGGCTCTTGACTCACATTCTCTCGCCGTACTCGGGTGTAAAATGAATACCTGGCCGTTAACAGCGTTGTCTCTGTCGGGGGGAAAATATGTTATATCGCCTAATACGCGTCATGTCTTGTTCTACATTTTAAGTGTTGCTGTTGGTGTGGGATCCTTTGTAAAGCGCTTTGAGCACGTGTAGTGGATGTTGCCCTATATAAAAGCTCAATTATTTATTAATAATGAAAATATTATTAGAAATGAAATCATTTAAAATCCACGTCTGAGGAGAGTCGTTACATATTTGAGGACTCGTCTAAAGATTGGATAGAATATTTACACCTTTTAATGAATGAAAGAATATGGCTGTGCTGTCTCTATGGACGCTTACCGTGAATGTGTGTGTTACTTCGAGTGTGTCAGTCTCTCTCAATGGACGCTTGATGTGAATGTGTGTGTTACTTCGAGTGTGTCAGTCTGTCTCAATGGACGCGTGCCGTGAATGTGTGTGTTACTTCGAGTGTGTCAATCTGTTTCTATTATCCAGTTAGTAATTTGTTTCCATAAATCTGTCCAGTGCAAGTGTTCTTAGCTTTTGAATGTCATCATGTGTGTTAAGGTGCTGAGGTAATTGGATGTTTCCTTGTTTTATGAATGCATGATGTACATCTTCATATTTTTAGGCTAGTAAAATTGTTGAAATCAGTTCTTCGGTTGTTGTTTCAAAATATATTTGATAGTTTTTGAGATCTTGATTCACTGTTGTTGGAAGTGAAGCTGGTGTACGCATTCTGTATTTGTTTCATTGTTTGAAGTAAACTTCTATCGAGGTTTCTGCTGGAATATTTTCATTTTCATTTCTTTGGAGCACGCTCAAATTTCGAAACCCTTCATGCCAACACTATTCTTGAAAGTTGTCACATAAGACAATTTATTCCATAAACTTTCCAACATTTGGAGTTCACTTGACTTACTTGACTTGACTTGACTTAGATGCCTTTCGCGTCTCGACCGAAAGATCGGGTCGCCTTGGCTGTTTCCAGTATTTCCTGTGTGAGGTGTCTCCAATATTGCCGGTCCTCTGCTAGGGTTCTCAGATTTTCAAGGTCCCCTGCCGTTATGAGACTAATGCTTTGTTTGGAGTTCAACCAAATAAAAATGTTGCTTTGTTATTTTTTACTTAAAGATTAATTATTCGATAGTATTGATGGTGCGGCTATGTGTTCTAGTGGTATGACACTCGCTTTCGGATCGGAAGGTCCTGGGTTCGAGCCTCGCGCTCGGCGAATAGTTGAGTCCTTGGATAAGGCTCTTTACTCACATTCTCTCACCGTACTCAGGTGTAAAATGAGTGCCTGGCCGTTAACAGCGTTGTTTTTGTCCGAAATATTGTAATATCGCCTAACAGGCGTCATATCCCGTCCTTCATGTTAAATGTTGCTGTTGGCCAGGGATCCCTTGTAAAGCGCTTTGAGCACATTTAGTGGATATTGCGCTATATAAAGCTCAATTTTAATAATAAGCTTTTATTTTACTGGTATTTATTATTTCTGTAACTGTATTCTATCATTTTCTGTTAATTTTTTTTTTGTTTTTGTTTTTCCTCTTTGACTATCAACATTGAATCGGTGATATTTTAGTGGAAATGGTAATTTTGGATCATTAAATTCATTTAATTCAATAGTAATTATTCTTGGCGTTTATTTAAAATCATATTGAAGATGTTTGACTTTATTAAAATTTTTAATGACTTTTTTATTTATTTTTTTATTTTGACAATTTTAGGTCTTATTAAAATATCGCTCTAATTTGATTTTTTAGAACTTTTTAATGCAATCTAATTTCTATTTGTTAAAACGTAGTCCACAGTCTTGAAATAAAATTGGATGATTTGTCAGTATTGTTTAGGATAAGTTCCAGAAATTTAAGTTGTTTGGGATTATAATCTATGCTGTCAGCTGGATTTGAACATGGGGTTTTTGCGCATTTGAAATGCGACCGAGAAAAGTTCAAAATAGCATAACTTTTGAACTCATTGCCCTATCATTTTGATCGCGGCATCAAAAATCTAAGCCGGGTGGAGTTTCTGACCTCCCATAGAGGGCAGGGAGGTACTTGCTGTGTCTTCTATCCCCATATATCTGTTTTCCAATGGCTTTCTGTCTTTGTCTTGGAATGAGATTACTTAGTTTTGTCCTGACCCTGGCCAGAGTTACTTGGCTGGGAGGGAAACAGTCGAATGTTTAGTTATAGTTTTGGGAGATTATATTTTTTTCCTTGTAAATCATCTCTCTGTTATGTACTGTATTATGTTTTATTTACATGTTGTATTTTATTTGTTAACATTTGAATGTGTTCCTCTTAGTTGGGACCTATGCTTGTTTCTGGATGAGACTTTTAGGTGATCTCAAACTAAGTACTTTGATGGTGTGCTCTTGGAATCTACATCTGTTTCCTATTTGAACCAATTCCACTTTGTCTTACCTTATCTTTGGTGCTTTAATTGTAATTCTAGAACTTTTTACTATCCCCTTTCTTCCTTTTTACTGGCGCTGATATTACCTTAATGTGTTGCAAGCGCCGTAAAACCCTCAAAAAACAAAAAAACAAAACAAACAATCGCTGCCAGTCATCGTCTTTGAATAAGATTACTTAGTTTTGTCCTGATCCTGGCCAGAATCCTTGGCTGGGAGGAAAACAGTCGAATGTATAGTTATAGTTTTTGGGATTTATATTTTTTCCTTGTAAATCATCTCTCTCGTGTAATGTTATTTTTTTTAAATCCTTAATATACGATTTGTAAAAATTTGAGTGTGTTCCTCTTAGTGGGAATTTGTGTTGGTGTCTGGTTGAGACTTGTAGATGATCTCAAACTCAGTACACTGATAGGATGCTCTTGGAATCTACATCTGTTCCCTATTTGTACCATTCCCCTTTGTCATACTTTTTCTTGGCTGCTTTAAGTGTAAATCTATAATCTTTTAACTATTCCATTTTCTTTTTTTTTACTGGCGCTGGTATGACCTCAATGTGTCGCAAGCGCCGTAAAACCTTTAAAAACAAAAACAAAAGTTTTAGAATCATATGTGTATATTCCATAACAGGTAACATAATTGATTGTAGCTATCTATGTGGCCATAGAGAAACGCTTTTTCTATTATTTATTTTTTTAAATCTTTTGTTTAAAACAATTACGTAAAAAGGAAAGACGAGTCAGAAAGTTTGTGGTGTTTGGCCACGTGAGGTTCTATTTGGCCGCTTTTCAAGTCGAAATTAGCCACAAAGTACATATAATAATAATAATAATAATAATAATAATAATAATAATAATAATAATAATAATATAATATATAATAATAATAATAATAATAATATAATAATAATAATATTAATAATAATAATAAATAATAATAATAATAATAATAATAATAATAATAATAATAATAATAATAATAATAATAATAATAATAATAATAATAATAATAATAATAATAATAATAATAAATGGCATTTATTTAGAGATTCACCCTGTTGTCACAGGATCTAAGCGCTTTACAGTGATATAAATAAAACATATTACAGCAAGACAAGTGATGATGGAAAAGTGATACGAATTCAATTTAACAACAACAAGATATGATGATAGTATTGCAACATTATGACGTAGAAGGATAAAACTTTAAGCGAGATTCAACGTTGTCAACGAATCCGAGCATCTCACGTGTGATGGGAGAGAGGTCGAAAAATGGGGGGCCGAAAATTGAAAAGATTGTTCACCTATTTTATGCAAGGTCTTGAGTTTGATAAGAATTGATTGGTCATTGGTTGACCTCAAGTTTCTATTGGGGACATATATAATGTTTCGAAGGTCTTTACTATAGGAGGGACTGTTGGTGCTCAAGGATTTGTAGACAACAGTACGAATCTTATAGGCAACTCTTTTTTCCACAGGAAGCCAATGAAGGAGAGTTGCCGACGTGATTTTTTGTATATTTCGTACAATGAGTCTGGCTGCTATATTTTGAGCAACCTGAAGTTTAAAAATTTCTTCTATAGCTAAATTCGTCAGAGTGAGTTACAATAGTCGAATTTGGATAAAACAAGGGGATTAACTCACTCAACCCTAAAACCGACTATATCCTTAGTTTACCCGGGTTACTTTTACCCCATGCCTATTTGTTTTTATTTTTTTCTGAGACAAATTATAAGTTTACTATCAAAGCTAATGTTTTATAGTTTTTACATGTTTATGATAGTTGAATAAAGCTATGTACATTCTCATTTTTAATACATTTTGTCCAATTTTGAAAAATAGCAAAAGTCTCTAGGATTGAGTGAGTTAATCAAACCTTCTGTTATATGCTTTGGTAGGTATTATATGGCGAATTTTGCTTATATTTTTCATTTCTATGTCAACATAAGATTGTTTGGCGTTATTCACATGGCTAGTCATGGAAAGATCTTTTATCAATGATGACGTCGAGGTTTTTTTGCTTTATTGGAAAATTCTATTGTACTGTTTCCGAGATTAATAGCCGATTTATTTGCCTGTTTAACTCACTCAATCCTAGAGATTTTGCTACTTTTCAAAATTGTAAAAACGGTATTAAAAATGAGCATGTGCATAGATATTTTTATTCAACTACCATGAACATGTAAACATTAAGAACATTAGCTTTGCTACTAAGCCTATAATTTGTCTCAGAACACTGTAATAAATAGCATGGGGTAATAGTAACCCCGGGCATACTACGGATATAGTCGGTGTTAGGGTTGAGTGAGTTAAGGATACTCGGCCTTCCCACATCAAGATCTCAGTTTTATTATTTCAATAGCGAGCAACTTAATGCTATGCGCTCTTCTCTGTATGGAACAAGACGGACATGTAAACAAATAAGACGCACATGGAATATCTCCGATTTTGGGTTGGATAAAATTCAGAAAAAGTGTGGACCGGGCACTTGTGCGGCTATGTGGTCTAGTGGTATGACACTCGCTTTCGAATCGGAAGGTCCTGGGTTCGAGCCTCGCGCTCGGCGCTTAGTTGAGCCCTTGGAAAAGACTCTTTTACTCACATTCTCTCACCGTACTCAAGTGTAAAATGAGTACCTGGCCGTTAAAGCGTGATCTTTGTCATCATGTCCCGTCCTACATATTAAATGTTGCTGTTGGCCAGGGACCCCTTGTAAAGCGCTTTGAGCACATTTAGTGGATATTGCGCTATATAAAGCTCAATTTTTTTATAGATTTTTTGTATCAGTAATGATGAGAAAAATAGGGTATGGAGACGTGTCAGATCAAGAGAGAGAATAAGAATATCTCGGTGTCAAAGCCAACCTGGGATACAACTGACACGGCACCCTCCGCCTGACTGAGAGAGAGAGAGATGAAGAGAGAGAGAGAGATAGAGAGAGAGAGAGAGAGAGATCAGCCAGCGGTCACTCTAGCTACTGAGCCATCCAATCACACAAAAAATATGGCTTTCAAACTTAGTTCCCATCGTGTTTGTCTCGTTTCAGACATAGAAGAGCGCTTAGCATTACTTTGCTCGCAATAAAAAAATCACTGGGTTAGTGAGCTAGCCTCGATTTTGGGCTTAATTGAGCTTTATTTATATAGCGCAAAACATACTAAACGTGCTCAAAGCCCTTTAAAACAGCAACAATTAACATGTAGGACCAGACATGACGCCTGTTAGGCGAAATTACAATTTTTCGGACAGATACAACGCTGGAAATGCCCAGGTACTCATTACTCAGAATCTGAGTAAAGAGCCTTCTCCGAGGACTCAACTATGCGCCGAGCGAGGCTCGAACCCAGGACGTTTCGATCCGAAAGCGATTGTCATGCCACTAGACCACATAGCCGCACAGAGATTTGATCTCCTAAGGCTTCAACCTGAGTGAATTCATTTTCCCAGCTCGTCCCCTCCCCCAATCGGCATGTGAATGGGAGAATAGACGAATGTGAAACGTTTTTGACTCCGTTGACGTCCAGTTTGTCACCATCCGGTGAGTCATCAATGCTAGCAATATGTATTTTTGTGAGCGACCGGCTTTCGGGGTTGTGGCAGTGTAAAAAAAAGTGGTCAATTTGTTTTAAAATTTTGCTGTTTTGACTTCAAATTTCGTAATCAACATCAAATTTACAATATGTTTGATGTGACGGACGTGCTCCTATTTCCAGGTCTTTTAACTCAATTTCTTATGGACTCATTGTTGTAATAGAAATCTCAAAAAATGACGCAAAATATTGACCAGTACAACAATGTTAAACAGGGATGTCAGACCTGCATATATGTACACGTCTACTCAAAAAGTTTTTGAAATTAGAAATAAATTTTAATTAATCTTTTTTTTATTTGAGGGAAATAAGTAAATGAAGAAAGGATTTCATTTTCTTCAGATTCTTGATCAACGTCGCGTCTGCACAAAAAACTAGAGCTGTTCCGTTTCCTTGGCTTGGTGGTTTTTTTTAATGGAAGGCACACTGACTTTTTCCTGGGTTGGCATTTAGTGATTTCTTTAGATAATACTCAGAGAATGTCTTCAGGGCATCTGTTAGTCTTTCCTCAATGGTCTTGAAATCAGAGGCAATGGACGCAAGACACAGACCATCAGCCTAATATAGAAACCTCCGGATGTTCTCGAATTCAGTTTGGTCGTTCGTAAAATGTTGAAAAGGGTAGGTGCAAGAATCGATCCT
The DNA here is from genome assembly GCF_034508935.2 of Berghia stephanieae. Lineage (NCBI taxonomy): Eukaryota > Metazoa > Mollusca > Gastropoda > Nudibranchia > Aeolidiidae > Berghia > Berghia stephanieae. The sequence goes on along the minus strand of NC_088370.1, from coordinate 35,328,169 downwards.
TGTGGGAGTCCGTTATTTTGTGATCTCCATCTGCTTTTCTTCCAATTCATTTCCACAAAAAAGCAACGGCTTGACATAAGGGCTTTTATTATTGAAACTTCTTTTGTGTTACGAGTTACGTTTGCAACCTTTGGTAACAATTTCCTGTGGTTTACTGTGTCATAGGCAGTCGTCAAGTCAGAACATAATAATAATAATAATAATAATAATAATAATAATAATAATAATAATAATAATAATAGATCTTTATTGTCCATAAATATGGCAATTTGTCATTTAGTTACACTTGTTATAACGTTAAACGATAACTGTAAGATTGAACAGATATTTCACTCCTACTTATTTTCTCTCTCTCTCTCTCTCTCTCTCTCTCTCTCTCTCTCTCTCTTCCTCTCTTTCTTTCACACGTGCGATATACACAACATAAACATATTCATTTCGTTTTCAATTTGTTACGATTGTGGCAATTCGACAACAAAAATTATCATCATTATCAATTGGTCAGTTAATCTTACATTAAATAAATTAATCAGTTAATCAGTCAACGAATCAATCCTTGGTTTTTCTGTACCATATGAAATATTCAAAATTGTTATTGCTGATGGAACGAACGTTGATTTATACTTGTTAGTTCTACATTTAATCTGACAAAACCTTCTCCCAGATGGTAAAAGACTAAATTCATGGTATAAAATATGTTTTTTATTGTTGGTAATTGAGAATGCTTTCCTTTCTATTGCTTTTCCATGAATTCTTTCTACTCCATCAAGAGGATGGTTTATTATTTTTGATGCCTCTTTGATAGATTTTGAAATTTTTTATTTATCTTTAAGTCATGTAATTTAATCACCTGGGTGGGGTTCCTGACCTCCCATAGTGGGCAGCGGGGTACATACTGTGTCTTCTATTCCCCTTATATCTGTTTTCCAAAATGAATTCTGTCTTTTGTCTTGAAATGAGATTACTTGGTTTTGTCCTGGCCTTGGCTGGAGTCCTAGCTGGGAGGAAAACAGTCAAATGCATAGTTATTGTTTTGGGAGTTGATATTTTTTCATTGTAAATCATCTCTCTTTTATGTAATATTATATTTGTTATTTTGAATGTATGCTGTAAGCATTTGAGTGTATTCCTCTTTGTTGGATTTTGTGCTTGTGTCCTGATGAGACTTATAGGTGATCTCAAACTAAGTACATTGGTGGTATGCTCTTGGAATCTACATCTGATCCCTATTTGTTCCCAGTTCCCCTATGTCTTACTTTTTCTTGGGTGCTTTAATTGTAATTCTATAACTTTTTACTATCCTATTTTCTTCCTTTTTACTGGCATTGATATGACTTAAATGTGTTGCAAGCACTGTAAAACCCTTAAAAACAAAACAACAAACATAACTTGTTCACTATATTATATTTGTTGTGTGGCCGACTGATTACGCACATCCAAGTTTTGAACCAGAAAAGATGAAGTTGTGGCTTCATGGGTTCAACTTCCCATTTTCGATCGGACATAGCTTGGCCATTCATGTAAGGAAGGTGATGTGTGTGGAATTGGGTACCATAAAAAAAACCCCTTGCCATTAGCTGCTGCTGTAGACAAGAAAAAGATATGACAGCACAAACTGAACATCAGTTTACTTTTTGTTCCCACTTTTTTAAGGCTTGTTTGTTTGTTTGTTTGTTTTTAAGGGTTTTACGGCACTTGCAACACATTAAGGTCATATAAGCGCCAGTAAAAAGGAAGAAAATGGGATAGTAAAAAGTTCTAAAATATTATAATTAAAGCAGAAAAGAAAAGGTAAGACAAAGGGGAATTGGTTCAAATAGGGTAAAGATGTAGATTCCAAGAGCACACCGTCAAAGTACTTAGTTTGAGATCACCTAAAAGTCTTATCCAGACACAAGCACAGGTCCCAACTAAGAGTAACACACTCAAATGTTTACAAATCGTATGATATAAAATGTAAACTAAACATAATACAATGCATAAAAGAGAGATGATTTACAAGTAAAAAAATATCATCTCCCAAAACTATAACTATACATTTGACTGTTTCCCTCCCAGCCAAGGAACTCCGGCCAGGGTCAGGACAAAACTAAGTAATCTCATTCCAAGACAACGACAGGGAACAATTGGAAAACGGGTGTCGGATGATAGAAGACACAGCATGTACCTCCCTGCCCACTATGAGAGTCTTCATGCTTGGCCAAAGACGTAACGTTGTTAAAATTGTGTTGCTACAAATAACTAATAAACTCTGCTACGACTCCTCAAGTTGACCCACATCCGGGACTTTACATGACTCAAAATGGCGCGCATGTCGGACAAGACGATAATAGCGATAAAAATAACACACATCAAGGAAAAGCTGAATCCAATGGCAACAGATGAAACCAGTTTGTTTTCCGCGCTATTTTTGGCCCGAATTGTTTTGGACAAGTCGTCTTTGTTGAGTTGGAGAGAGCCGTAAATCTCCAATCGGATGCGATTTGTTATGTCCGAATTTTCTACATCTGTTGAATGGATATATAAAAAAATAATGATATTATGGTTTGTTTGTTTTTTTCTATTTGGTTAGTAATTATTACAAGAAATAACGTGAGTGGAGAAGAGCGAGAAGACAATAGAGAATAAAACTTTTGCGACGATGGGGAGTTGAACCTATGACCCGACTGTTACGGCAACTCCGCCTGGCCACGAAAGGGAGGTTCTACAATTATTCATTATTATGGGCTCACTGTTGTAATTAAAATACTATGTTTGTCTGAAAAGTTTTTTTTTGCCTATAGGATATTTCCGATTCTATTAAATTCATAAGTAGATGCTGTACATACAAAAGTAGTAGTAGTAGAAGTAGTAGTAGTAGTAGTAGTAGTAGTAGTAGTAGTAGTAGTAGTAGTAGTAAGTAGTAGTAAGTAGTAGTAAGTAGTAGTAAGTAGTAGTAGTAGTAGTAGTATAAGTAGTAGTAGTAGTAGTAGTAGTAGTATAGTAGTGTAGTAGTAGTAGTAGTAGTAGTAGTAGTAGTAGTAGTAGTAGTAGTAGTAGTAGTAGTAGTAGTAGTAGTAGTAGTAGTAGTAGTAGTAGTAGTATGTAGTAGTAGTAGTAGGTAGTAGTAGTAGTAGTAGTAGTAGTAGTAGTAGTAGTAGTAGTAGTATGTAGTAGTAGTAGTAGGTAGTAGTAGTAGTAGTATAGTAGTAGTAGTGGTAGTGTAGTAGTAGTAGTGTGTATAGTATAGTAGTAGTAGTAGTAGTAGTAGTAGTAGTAGTAGTAGTAGTAGTGTAGTGTAGTAGTAGTAGTAGTAGTAGTAGTAGTAGTAGTAGTAGTAGTAGTAGTAGTAGTAGTAGTAGTAGTAGTAGTAGTAGTAGTAGTAGTTAGTAGTAGTAGTGTAGTTGTAGTAGTAGTAGTAGTAGTTGTAGTAGTAGTAGTAGTAGTAGTAGTAGTAGTAGTAGTAGTTGTAGTAGTAGTAGTAGTTGTAGTAGTAGTAGTAGTAGTAGTAGTAGTAGTAGTAGTAGTAGTAGTAGTAGTAGTAGTTGTAGGGTATTATTGTTGTTATTATTAATATTATTAGCATCATCATCATAATCATTATCATTGAGCTTTTTTATATCAAAGCGCTTTAAAAGGGGACCCTGGTCAACATCAACACTTAACATTAAGGACGGAACATGACGCCTGCTTGGCGATATTACATTTTTTTTTCGGACAAAGACGGCGCTGTTAACGGCCAGGTACTCATTTTATACGTGAGTACGGTGAGAGAAAGTGAGTAAAGAGCCTTTTCCATCATCATCATCATCATCATCATCATCATCATCATCATCATCATCATCATCATCATTATAGCAGCAGCAGCAGCAGTAGTAGTAGTAGTAGTAGTAGTAGTAGTAGTAGTAGTAGTAGTAGTAGTAGTAGTAGTAGTAGTAGTAGTAGTGGAGATGCCACCTTACAGCAAGAATGTGACAACTATCGGTAACAAATTCTTCAATCTACTACAAAAATGCTTCCCTCTCGGTCACGTTCCACACCCAATCATGAACAAAAACTCCATAAAAAAGGATACACCTGCATGCCAAACATACAAAACATTATCACAGCTAGCTCAGCCCAGCAACAACCTAGAGGAAAAATGCAACTGCAGGACCCAGGCAACATGCCCACTAAACGGCAATTGCCTGACTCAAAACGTTTTTTATCAAGCCACAGTTACACGCCCAGACACACCAAAACAAGAAAATTACTTTGGCCTCACTGAGTGTTCATTCAAAACCAGATACAACCTGCATACATCTTCCTTCAGAAACATACACAAACGACATTCTACTACACTAAGCGAACACATTTGGAACCTCAAAGAAAAAAACATACAACACAGAATCACATGTAAAATCATCTCCAGAGCACAGTCGTACTCCCCCTCTTCTAAGATTTGCAACCTCTGCTTAGAAGAAAAATTCTTCATCATGACAAAACCGAACTTGGCAACACTCAACAAAGAAACGAACTAACATCCTCATGCAGACATAGAAACAGACACCTTTTATGTAATTACGATCCTCCATAAACACGAATCTAGAAAAATATGAAAAACACAACAATCTACTTTCACTTCCACTTCCTGATGAGAGCTAACACATGAAACAATATTGTAGATGTTGATCATAATTATACTTATGTTATATATATTATATATATATATATATATATATATATATATATATATATATATATATATATATATATTCTAAAGATACTCACCTGGTGAAGGAGTGGAGGTCGCCTGAACTGTTGTAGAAGGAACAATCCCTATTGAAGCAGATTGAGTATTACAGGAGTTGACTGTAGTCGTGTAGACTGCTGGGAAAGACAATGGAAAACATTCACATTCATAACATACTATCGTAATAATGTTTTCAATGAATGAATGATCGGCGTTTTTGCTCAGTTCACCCAAAATAAATCGCTATATCCCAGTATTTATTATTTTTCACAGTGAGTGTACAGCGGTACGGTATTTGTTTGTTTCGTACCCGAAAGGTACCGAGTTCGATCACCCGCCGCTGAGCTGTGTGGCCTTGAGGAAGTCACCACCTCGCCCTAGCTCAATTTGCGGCGCTGCACTGAGGCTGACGCCTGGGTTATTCCAGTCTTACCTTGGAATAGACCCTGGAGACAAATTTCCCCTATGAGATAAATAAAGGGAATTTTATTTATTTTTATTTATTTACTTTTTGACGTTTTTTGGTCAATCAGAGTTAGATCTGATTTCTAGATATTTACAACAGTCTTTGAACCAAGATCACTACGTGAGACTTAGACGTTGCCTTCTCACCATTATTTGTTTTCGTTATTTTATTGTGAAATTTAGAAGGTTTCGTTGTTTTGGTAACATTTGCCACGAAATACTCACAATAGCCTTCAACAGTCGTGACATCACTTCCCTCGTAATGACGCATAAAAACTTAGCAACTGGTTCTAAACTATCGGAACAATGGCGGACGACCTTATGAAATACTTCTCCAACGAGCATAAAAGTGTGTCCAGAGGAGAAAAACATTATAAATCTTATCATGGGTTGACTTTTATCTATTCTGATCCCATGTCACGTGAAAAAAGTTCTATCCAGCATGGAGAATAAAAAGTACCGATTTTCTTTGTAAAGAACCAAGCTGATCGTTGCTGGGCTACGTGACATCAGACTATTTAATCCTATTCAAATATATTCAAACATATCAAATTAAAGAAATCAAGGAGCAGGCACCGGTGTAAGGTAAAGAACTGAACAAGTGTGTATGAAATGTGTCTGACAAAGTAAGAAAGAAAAATAAATAGAAGAAAAAAAAACAATCCCAAAAAAATAAGTCTAGTCTGATACCTTTCATACATACTTGTTCAGATCTTCAATTTATTTTTGTTTTGTTTTAAGGCTTTTACGGCGCTTGCAACACATTTAGGTTATAATATAAATACGAAGAAAATGGGATAGCAATAAGTTCTAGAATTACAATTAAAGCACCCAGGAGAAAGTAAGATAGAGGGGAACTAGGAAGAGATAGGGATCAGATGTAGATTCCAAAGCATACCACCAATGTACTTAGTGTGAAATGACCTATAAGTCTCATCCGGACACAAGCACAAAATCCAACAAAGAGGAATACACTCAAATGCTTACGTTATATATTGAAAATAACAAATATAATAATACATAACAGAGATATGATTTACAAGGAAAAAAATATCATCTCCCAAAACAATGACTATGCATTTGACTGTCTCCCTCCCAGCCAGGACTCCAACCAGGGCCAGGACAAAACCAAGTAATCTCATTCCAAGACAAAGACAGAAAGCAAATTGGTAAACAGATATATTGGGATAGAAGACACAGTATGTGCCACCCTGCCCACTATGGGAGGCCAGGAACCCCACCCAGGAAAGAAAAATAGATAGAAGAAAAAGAAAAAAAAACAATCCCCAAAAAATCAGTCCAGTCTGGTACCTTTCATACACGCTTGTTCAGATCTTCAATTCAGATATGCATCATTTCGAACATAAAAATATAGAAAATCATTGTAATTGTTTTACTGGTTTGAATAATGAAAAACTGACGATCTGGCATCAAATATATCGCTTTTGAAAGTGTGGAAAACATTTAGACAGATAAAGTATCAATTTTGGTTACATTTTGAAAAACTTTTAAACAGGTTGCTATTCTGTTCGAACAAAACTATTATTTTTAAAATATTATTTGGTATTAATCAGTCCACACAAAAACACTGATGAAAACTAAATCCTTCCATAGATTTTACCCCCCCCCCCACCCACCCCTACCCACCCCCCTCCCCCCACCCCCCCCCCCCCCCCCCACACACAACATATTATTGTAGTACAAACACCCACATACACATACATACATACACACACACACACATACAAACAACTTATTATTGAAGTATTCTTGTGGCAAATGTTGCCTCCAAACATAGTTGTTATAACCTACTTACCATTGCTGTTTAAACAAGAAGATGCGGCTCCATGAGTCGTCAAAGTGAGATAGGCAGGAACCGTGGTCGTTTCCACAATAACCGAAGTCATTACCTCCGTAACGGTGGTTGCTTGTACGACAGTCGTGATACCTGAAATTATTCCAGAGGATGAAATAAGTATTCAAATATCTGTCGCCCAGAATTCAGTAAATTCAAGAGGATTCAATAGTCTGATGTCACGTCTGCCCAGCAACGAGCAGCTTGGTTCTTTAATAAAAAACAAAAAAACAGTGCTTTTATATAGCGCAATATCCATTCAACGTCATCAAAGCGCTTTCAAGGGGTCCGTGGCCAACATTAACATTTAACAGGTAGGACAGTACAAAGAAAATCGGTGATGGCTAGAACTTTTTCACATGTTATGTGATCAGAATGTGTAAAAGTCAAAACATGATCAGATTTATGTTTATCTCCTTTGGATACACTTTTATGCTCGTCGGAGAAGTATTTCATAAGGGTGTCCGCCATTTTTCCGATAGCAAAGAACCACTTACTAAGTTATTATGCGTCATTACAAGGGAAGTGACGTCACGACTGTTGAAGCCAATTGTACCTCTACCAAAATAAACAATGAATTTTGAAAATGAAGTTCCCTCAAAGAACAAGCCTCTTTTAACTCTCCGTACCGACAATTCTCAAAACGTTTACCAAAATCTCATACCTACCCAACACAATTGAATTTTTAAACTCAAATTTAAACGCACAAAGTGCATGATTTACATAATTTGGTAGATCAAAACAAGCTTTACAAAACAGTATTAAATTCTTGTAAATATAAAGACACCTTATCGTTAAATATTGTAATTTAAAAAACAAATCTGATACAGAAAAATGGTTGTATCGTAACGAATGTGACGATTTTCCTACAGTTGGTACGGAGAGGGTTATGGAAGGCAATGAGATTACCTCACCTCACCTTGAGATGAAGTGAGTAGAAAAGTGTCAGAAGACAATAGCTTTTTTTTTTTGCGACGATGATGGGGATTTGAACCCGCGACCTTATTGGTACGACAACTCCGCCTGGCCGGTGAGAGCGTAACGCTATCGTATGAACTATCCACGATCCCCCCAAAAAATCGTATCAAACTCAGGTAATTCCTAGAGCTCTCTCTCTCTCTCTCTCTCTCTCTCTCTCTCTCTCTCTCTCTCTCTCTCTCTATCTATCTATCTCTCTCTCTCTCACCGACTACTGGAGATCTCGGGTCTAACACACACAACCACCGCGAAGTTAGTTTGTCCAGCAATTAAGCTTGATAGCCAGTATTCTCAACACAAACATATAACATAGAAACAATTGAGACTTTGAGTATGCTCTGGTATTTGGGGTGACTTCATAATTCAGAAAACTCACCTCACCTTAGAGACGCTCCATAACTTACAGGACCGCACAGATCGAGAACCCTGATATGCTTTTCTTTCAACCAAAATCCTATTGACAAAGTTGTCTCAAATCTTTCAAAACTTTGCTTATCCATAGCATTGCCTATTTCTTTTTTGGTCGTTTCCCTTCTATTTTTCCCATCTAGCACCATCTTTGCCTCGAATCAATAGACTTCAACAGTCGTGACGTCACTTCCCTCGTAGTGATGCATAGTAACTGGTTCTAAACTATCGGAACAAAGGCGGACGCCCTTATGAAATACTTCTCCGACGAGCATAAAAGTGTATCCATAGGAGAAAAAACATTATAAATATGATCATGTTTTCACTTTTATACATTCTGATCACATGACATATGAAAAAGTTATAGTCAGCATAAAGAATAAAAAGTACCGATTTTCTTTGTTTAGAACCAAGCTGCTCGTTGATGGGCGGATGTGACATCAGACTATTGAATCCTATTGCAATATGATCTTTTAAATATGTGACCCACCGTCTCAAAGCGGTATTATGTCGGGATAGATTCGGTTAGGGAAATTGAATTCATTGCCACAAAAAAATATCAAACTTGGATCTAATTTATCTACGTCATACTGGAGTATAAATACTATTTCTTGCTTTAAAAAAACTTCTAAGGTCCAATTTCTCATAATTCTGTCTCTAAATTCACTTTTTGAGACATAATACCGTTTTGTGATGGAGGGTAATATATTTTCGTCGTACGCTTGTGTTGCCTCATGTCGTACGTACACTTTGCTTATTCAGGCCTCAAGACCCGATATCTAATATGTTATAACAAAGTAATATTTTAAAAATAGTGATAACAGAATGTATAAGGTTCGCTTTTATTCATGACTAATTTAAATGACGTTTTGGGTTTCCCCTTCGTCAGCAATATTGACAAAAGGTGATGTGGCTGCGTAGCCAATCTTCCCCCGCGATCAAATTGATCTTCTTACGTCTTCATACACTTTGAATAACCGCTTTTAAGTCTTCTTTTTGAAAAAACTTGTTCAACTTCTTATAGACCATGTTATTATTATTCATTATTAAACATTATAATGGACGGTTTATTCATCTTAACAATGCCACTACCGCATTATTATCTCATTCGTCTGTAGTGTGTCATTCATCCTGTTTTGTTGATAAATGGGAAACCCGAAACGTCCATTTTATCTGTTTCGTATATTAAATCGAAGCTTACATTCAATTTCACATTGTTCTTTATTTCTTCGAGCTTCGAGCAGCAACATTTACATTTTATTGTAATATTGTAATATGAGGGCAGTACCAATTCAATATTATCTCCATGTAAAAAATAATTAATTAATTAATTAATTAATTAAACAAAACCTTACCAATGCTGTTGACGCATGAAGATCCAGCCACTTGTGTCGTCATTGTGACGTATGCAGGTATTGTTGTCGTCTCTATGGCAACCGAAGTCATCACTTGTGTGACGGTCGTTGGTTGAATGATGGTTGTTGCTTCTAATTTTTGGTTTATAGAGAAAAACGAATTCAAGTGCTAGGCAAACAATATGGACATTGTGTCTTTAAAATGATTTAGAAAGTATATAAACACGATAAACAAGAATAATTGAGGTTTTATACGGCGCAATATCCACTAAACATGCTCAAAGCGCTTTACAAAGGGTCCCTGACCAACAGCAACATTTAACATTTAGGACAAGACATGACGCCTGTTAGGCGATATTACATTTTTTCGGACAGAGACAAAGCTGTTAACGGCCAGGAACTTATTTTACACCTGAATACGGTGAGATAATGTGAGTAGAGAGTCTTTTCCAAGGAGTCAACTATGCCCCGAGCGAGGCTCGAACCCAGGACCTTCCGATCCGAAAGCGAGTGTCATACCACAAGACCACATAGCCGCAGTATACTCATTCACATCTAAGTAGTGAGGGGTAATGTGCGCGTATAGTAATTGACCCAATGAATGAAAAAAAAAAACGAAGCTGAAAGTGTCGTACTTGAGCGTGGCCATCGTTATGTTATAGCCTGACACTGAAATCCAAAAAGACTGGCAGTTTGACGTCATTATTTGGTTTTTGCACCGCCTAGTGAGTTGTCGTTAGTAGAGCTCATGGAAACAAGTTATTTGATTGGTTGAACTATTGAATACAACTCACGATTTGTTTTCTTTTGTGGCAAAAGACTGGCATTTTGACGTTATTTTTTGGTCAGTGGCAGGCCATAACTTTACGAAGGCCACGACTTGAGCCAGTATACAGAGGCTACCTACCAATCAAAGGGGAGCATGTATTAACATTAATAGGGGATGCCGTAGTGGTCATTTGAACAGCTGTTTCTGTGACGGTTTGTGTGACGTAGACCAGACTGACCAATGGCGAGCCCTGAGAACATTCGGGAAACGTATCGTTCAAGGTGGGAACCTTCCAAAGACCATTGACGAGTGTGTAGTTGTTTAGTGTGGTTGTTACCTCCCCTTGTGTTCCTGTGTCAGAAAGGAATGAAGTTAATTCATTATATATATATATATATATATATATATATATATATATATATATATATATATATATATATATATATATGACTAATATCTCATTTTAAAAATATTTTTTAATGAGCTTTTATATAGCGCAATATCCACTCAAAGCGCTTTTTCATTAACCCCCTCCTAACCACCCATAGAAAATCGTCACATTCATTCTTTTTTTTTCTTTTTCGATGACTACTATTAAAGAAAGTTGACTGCACTAGCATTGATAGCCAAATAAAAAGAAGAAGATGGCGTTGGCTGGGTCATGTGGCCAGAATGGAAAAAGGGTCACTTCCCAAGACAGCCTTGTACTGGACAGCAGATGGGAAGAGAAAGCGGGGAAGACCCAAAGAAACCTGGCGAAGGACGATGGAGAAAGAATTAAAGGAAGCAGGCCTGTCCTGGAATACAGCCACCGCAAAAGCAGCCGATCGCAAAAAATGGAGATGTCTGGTGGATGCCCTATGTGCCTCAAGGCCCGAAGAGGATTAAGTAAGTAAGTACTATGTTACTAGTGTGCATCTGTGTGAGTGTGTCTATGTCAATATTGTATTGTTATAAATGTGTAACCAAATGACAAATTGCCACTTTTTTGAGGACAATAAAGATATATTATTATTATTATTATTATTATTATTATTATTATTATTATTATTATTATTATTATTATTATTATTATTATTATTATTATTATTATTATCATTATTATTATTATCATTATTATTATTATTATTCCGATATTCTTTCAGAAAATGAGAAAAAAAAATGCAAATCCAAAATGTTCACCTTCCTACTGGTTATGTCATGCGCACTGACACATATTCTCCTTGTAAAAGCATTTGGTTTTGCATTTAAAACAGTATTTTAAAGTTTTATCTACTTTCATTTTCAGCTGACCCTTTTTGACTTACCGCTACCAGTGGAACATACGGTCGGTTTGTTCTTGGCCTGCGCAGTGCTGCTCGCTCCAGATACAGTTTGTCCAGCTGAAAAAAAATGGTAAATGAGAAAAAATTAGATCAACATCAACGTTAACAATAAAAAGGGCATTATCATTGTCACAATACAACGCCTTTATTGTGTCACAGAGTGATAATAATTCATAAGCTTGCAAATTAGGAAGTATATATTTTTGGAGCTTTTTTTATATAGTGCAATATCCACTAAATGTGCTCAAAGCGCTTTACAAAGGGTCCCACTAACCAACAGCAACACGCAACATGTAAAACGAGACATAACGCCTGTTAGGCCATGTTGCAATTTTTCGACAGAGACAGCGCTGTTAACGGCATTTTACACCTGAGTACGGTGAAAGAATGTGAGTAAAGAGCCTTTTCCAATGACTCAACTATGCGCCGAGCTCGAGGCTCGATCGAACCCAGGACCTTCCGATCCGAAAGCGAGTGTCATACCACTAGACCACATAGCCGCACGTATACTTACTCGCCGCTCCTCCCACAACTCGAACCCAGGACCTTCCGATCCGAAAGCGAGTGTCATACCACTAGACCACATAGCCGCACGTATACTTACTTACCCGCTGCTCCTCCCACAACTATAACAGTTGTGTTGGACGTGTCAGAGGACAGACCAACAATGCAAGCGTTCTCAATGGGAGACGAGATGAAACAATCCTCCAATTCAATGCACATCGATGAACACGCATCTTTGTTGCTGTCGTTGTGGAAAACCACGTAGAATGATATATTTAGATCCTCTGTATATATTGCTGAAATGTCAGAAATTTATTGTTAGTGTATTTTTCTGCCTGTTAGCATAATTTGATTGATAAAATGTCTTGTCAAAATATCGATATCGCTGCTTTTGTACAAATGGGGGAAGTAACACGGCAATAGGGTTGCATTCTGTCAACTGGATTTTTTTAAAATCTTCCAAATACCACAGAAATCTGCCAAACCGTACTATTTATAGTACCCCCTTTGAAAACTCATCAGTTTTGTTAAACCAAAAAATTCGCAAGGCCGATGTCATAATATTTTTTTTTTCATTTCCCAAGTTTAAAAAAATCACTAATACCAAAGAGCGTGTAGGTAACGATTGTTATGTTACCAAGAGCTCTCACTTCCCGCTTTTGGTGAAGCCAAGCATCTTCCGTCTTCTACTCGTAGTTTCTTCATTGTATCAGTAAGCCTAGCGCGCATGATACACGCGGAGCACACCCACCTCGCTGTCTCGCCTGGCACGCGACAATAGCATTGCGGTTAAGAGAAGTGAGAGCTCTTGGTAACTACGTTACCCTACACACTCTTTGCTAATACATAAAAATTGCCATGGAAAAGGTGGAGTAGACCTATACATGATATAAATAATAATTTAGCAAAATCTAGGACTCGGAAAATAAAATCTGCCAAATATCTGCCAAACTGTCAAACCGTTTTGTTTTTTTCTGCCAGACGACTTCAAATTCTGCCAAACAAAAAGGACATTTGGCAGAAAATCTGCCAAATTGGCAACCCTGCTCTGCTAATGTTGACTGTAAACAGCTTGCTTTTATTTGTCATAAAGCTAATTCGTTGTTATTTCGAATCAAAAAAATATTTTTTCTTTACAAGTATTATTTGGAAAAAAAATCATACATATTAACGCTTAATTGTTGTTGTTTTTTTTTGTTTGTTTGTTAATTGCTGGTCTATGGCAATACCTAAAATTGAATAAACAAAGTTTATCTTATGCTATTTGATCCTAAACCCCCGTTGGAATTGTATTACCATAAGCATAGGGAATGACATTAGCTGAAGAGTAGCGTCCCTTGATTGGACGTCACCCATAGTCTGTGACGTCACCGGCGGAAAAGTTATTAGAGAGAGAACGTCATGTTGGTTGTGCGCATGCGGAAGCGAGGAGGAGAGACGCATGCGCACAACCAACATGACGTTCTCTCTCTAATAACTTTTCCGCCGGTGACGTCACAGACTATGGGTGACGTCCAATCAAGGGACGCTACTCTTCCGCTAATCTCATTCCCTATAGAATTATCATAGTGTACTTACTCTGTCGTCTTTCACAGACAAAATGCTTATCATCCATACATCCAAAAGCCTCCCACTCCAGCTTGCTTGTATCGTGGGCGGCAAAACACTGGTCAGAGTTACTGAATGTTTCGGACCCCGAATCTTTGTAGTTGTACCACGCTGAATTCTGAAAGGAGATAATATGAAAACGATTATATAGTTTACTATTTAAATGTGAATTTTTCACCCTCTCCTTACCAACTATAGGAAAATTGTCACATTCGCTACGATACAACCAACATTTTTCTTATTCAACTTTCTTTTGTACAATATCATAAAATTTAAAGAAAATGAACAGTGTGTTGTAGAGCTTGTTTTGATAAAGAAATTAATTTATCGCAAGAACTTTACTGCTATTGTGTTTGAGTGATAAAAAATATATGTTTGTGTTAGTTGGGTTTAATGTTTTAGTGGAAATCCTGAAAATGGCTGGTAAGGAGAGAGTTAACTCACTCAATCCTAGAGATTTTTGCAACTTTTCAAAATTGGAAAAAAATGTATTAAAAATGAGCATATACATAGATATTGTAGTTTAATTCAACTATCATTAACAGGTAAAAACTAAAAACATTACCTTTGATAGGACGCCTATAGTTTGTCTCAGAAAAATGTAATAAATAGGCATGGGGTAAAAGTAACCCCGGGTAAACTACGGATATAGTCGGTGTTAGAGTTGAGTGAGTTAATAATGAAGACCCTTTAGCAATGCCAATAATACTATGTGCCTTCAATCGCTCGATTGTACAGACAATCCTGTCTTGTAAAAAGGTTAAGCACACTTGAGTGTGGTGGGTGAAAATACTGGCAAATTTATTTATGGTCTTTGTGTTGTGTTCATGGGTACGAGCTATCCACGCAAATGGCTTAAATTTATCATGCATATTGCTGGCTGTGTCAAATCGGAACCCAGCTCTCTGTCATATTTCTTGATAGATTTAGGAGCTAAAATAAACGTGTATACGGTAGTGTCCGAAATGGAACACTGTCTTTAATTGGAACATCCTACGCCAATGAAAGAATAAATTGCACACGTTTTGATGCATTATGAAAGATTAAAATTGCACACATTTTGATGCATTATGAAAGAATAAATTGCACACATTTTGATGCATTATGAAAGAATAAATTGCACACGTTTTGATGCATTATGAAAGAATAAATTGCACACATTTTGATGCATTATGAAAGATTAAAATTGCACACATTTTGACGCATTATGAAAGAATGAATTGCACACGTTTTGGTTCATTATGAAAGAATGAATTGCACATGTTTTGGTGCATTATGAAATAAAGATCTGAACAAGTGTGCATGAAAGGTGCCAGACAAAGCAAGAAAGAAAAATAGAAGAAAGAAACATCCATCCCAAAAAAATCGGTCGACCTCGAGTTGAGGTTGATTTGGTTGGGATGGTCTCAAAAAGCCTTCAGTCTTGCCTTGACAATGATAAAAGCAACGATATCCTTTCTTTCTTCTTTTTTCAGCTTATCCCGCATTATGCAACGATATCCTTTCTTTCTTCTTTTTTCAGCTTATCCCGCATTATGCAACGATATCCTTTCTCTCTTCTTTTTTTCAGCTTATCCCGCATTATGCAACGATATCCTTTCTCTCTTCTTTTTTTCAGCTTATCCCGCATTATGCAACGATATCCTTTCTCTCTTCTTTTTTTCAGCTTATCCCGCATTATGCAACGATATCCTTTCTTTCTTCTTTTTTCAGCTTATCCCGCATTATGCAACGATATCCTTTCTTTCTTCTTTTTTCAGCTTATCCCGCATTATGCAACGATATCCTTTCTTTCTTCTTTTTTCAGCTTATTCCGCATTATGCAACGATATCCTTTCTTTCTTCTTTTTTCAGCTTATCCCGCATTATGCAACGATATCCTTTCTTTCTTCTTTTTTCAGCTTATCCCGCATTATGCAACGATATCCTTTCTCTCTTCTTTTTTTCAGCTTATCCCGCATTATGCAACGATATCCTTTCTCTCTTCTTTTTTTCAGCTTATCCCGCATTATGCAACGATATCCTTTCTTCTTTTTCTTCAGCTTATCCCGCATTATGCAACGATATCCTGTCTCTCTTCTTTTTTTCAGCTTATCCCGCATTATGCAACAATATCCTTTCTTTCTTTTTTTTCAGCTTATCCCGCATTATGCAACGATATCCTTTCTTTCTTTTTTTGTCAGCTTATCCCGCATTATGCAACGATATCCTTTCTTTCTTCTTTTTTTCAGCTTATCCCGCATTATGCAACGATATCCTTTCTTTCTTCTTTTTTTCAGCTTATCCCGCATTATGCAACGATATCCTTTCTTTCTTCTTTTTTCAGCTTATCCCGCATTATGCAACGATATCCTTTCTTTCTTCTTTTTTTCAGCTTATTCCGCATTATGCAACGATATCCTTTCTTTCTTCTTTTTCAGCTTATCCCGCATTATGCAGGGTCGCCATAATGAATGCGACATCTCCATGCATCTCGGTTCAGAGCATCATCTTCCTCCAGGCCAAGAAGCTTATAATAATATGTGACCCTCCGTCTCAAAACGGTTTTATGTCGGGATGATTCAGACCCCAAAAAGTGAATTTAGAGATAGATTGATGAGAAATTGGACCATAGAAGTTTCTGCAATGCAAGAAATAGTCTTTATACTCCACCAGAACGTGCAGAAATTAAACCCAAGTTGGATATTTGTGGCTATGAATTCAATTTCCCTTACCGAGTGGATCCCGACATAATACCGCTTCGATACGGTGGGTCACATATAAGCTTCTTGCTCCAGGCCCAGTTCTTTCAAATCGCCCTTGACCTTATCCACCCATCCAGTGTTAAGGCGTTCCTTTTTCCTCTTTCCCGCCAATCCATCCCACGTACTCCCCCCTCTCTCTCTCTCTCTCTCTCTCTCTCTCTCTCTCTCTCTCTCTCTCGTCTCTTAACATGTCCGAACCATTTCAATCTAGCTTCTCTCATCTTTCATATCAACCCTTTTTTTCGGTACCGCAATAATCACCCTAACATTTCTATGGAAACTCATACCGCTGCAATTTGTGGGTCGAGTATTGCATTTGAAAAATGTACTCATAAGTATAGATGGTTCGAAGATGACGTCACTCAGGTCTTTGTTATTGCATTTTGCCATCCGCGTTTATGAGTAATGCTCACTGAACTGTAATAACCTGACTATAAACGTTCATGGATACACACAGTTTTGTGTGTTGGTCCGTTATACTTCCGGATGGCTATGTTATGAGCTTCTTAGCCAAGCGCATACTATCTATAATGTTGGTTGTGTTTCTATTTAATTAACATTTCTCGCTTTCGGATCGGAAGGTCCTGCGTTCGAGCCTCGCTCGGTAAATAGTTGAGTCCTTGGAGAAGGCTCTACTCACATTCTCTCACCGTATTCATGTGTAAAATGAGTACCTGATCGTTGACAGCGTTGTCTCTGTCCGAAAAAATGTAATATCGCATAACAGGCGTCATGCCCCGTCCTATCCTACATGTTAAATGTTTCTGTTGGCCAGAAACCCATTGTAAAGCGCTTTGAGCACGTTTAGTGAATTCTGCACAATATAGAAGCTCATTTTAAAAAAGAATAATAACAATTATTGACCCATATCAGGGACTATGTTATTATTTGCACGACAGCAGAACGCTGTGTGTATAATATGATATCATTATTTGCTCAAAGCATTCAATTCTCACAAAAAATAATATCTTATTGTGAATCGTGATGGAATGTCACAATCTGAAATCAACTGACACCCACAAAATGAACTGTTGTGCACACACCCATAGGAAAGAATCGATAAAAGCAATAAACAATGCTGCAAGTAGAGCAATCACATCAAACGCCTGCATCGTTTTCAAAATTGATTCCTGAAAGCTTCAGGCACTGCCTGGGAAAAGTCCATAAGAGTTTTCATTTATTTTATAATTAAAATTCAAATGACATTTTCTACAAAGGCGGAAGTCTTTAGAATATTTCTAGTTTGGAATCGACCTTTGTTTTAGTTTAAA
>NC_088370.1:35297676-35307676 GCF_034508935.2 Berghia stephanieae | reverse complement strand
ATAGGGCAATTGGGGGCTAAAATTGTGCAAATTTGTGACCCTCCGGCTCAAAACGGTATTAAGTCGGGATGGTTAAGATGTTGAAAATTGAATTTATAGCCAGAAATATCAGACTTGTGTTGAGTTTGTACGTTTTATTTAAGGAGAATGGATACCATGTTTTAGGGTGCTAATGCCAACAATTTATATTTTTGACCACTTTAACATTAAATTCGGTTTTTAAGCATTTGGTTCGTTCCGACATAATACCGTTTTGAGACGATGGTTCACATTTGGGTAGAAAAAGAAAGCATGAACATTTACATACAGGTTACCAAAGACGCATAACTATAACACCTGTTGCAGAACTTCTTCTAGGGGCAGCGTGGCTCAGTGGTACGGTCTTTGCTTCCTACCCGAAAGGTACCGAGTTCAATCACCCGCCTTGCGTTGTGTGGCCTTGAGGAAGTCACCTCGCCCTAGCTCACTTTGCGGCGCTGCTCTGCTGCTAACGCCTGGGTTATTCCATTCTTCCCTTGGAATAGATCCTAAAGACAAATTTCCCCTTCAGGATGAATAAAGGGAATTTTGTTTATTTTTATTTATTTTTAATCATAACGTTTCGTTTTAACGCATTAGATTTTCCCTATAACAGTTATATTAACCAAGGGAAATAACTACGTAAAATATATTTTTTTTCATATTCATTGCATGCAGTTTTAATGAATTTACAGTGACTAAAGGGTGAAAAATGGGGTTTAATCATTTCAAAACCCAGAGAAATGTGATGAACGTTTAACATGATGGTATATTTGTTGATTTATGCTCGAAGGATGATAAATTTAGTTATATTTATGATTACATTCTTCTTAACCCTCTCCTTACCAAATATAGAAACATCGTCACGTTCGTTCCGATACAACACAACATTTTTCTGATTCTAATTTCTTTTGTATATCATAAAATGTAAAGAAAATGAATAGTGTGTTGTAGAGCACGTTTTGCTTAAGAAATTATTTATCGCAAGAATTGCTATTGTGTTTGAGTGATAAAAAATCTATTTTTGTGTCAGTTGGGTGTGGAGTTTTGGGGAAAATCCTGAAAATGGCTGGTAAGGAGAGAGTTAACCATACACATATTCTAGACTTGCATGTAACTAGTTCTAACAAAATAGAATTGAAAAGTACTTATTAACCTTCACCGCCACTCGTTGGTCCTTTCGGCTTTATGAATAAATAAATACAAATATTGACACTCCAGATTTGCTTCCTTTAAGCATGTTTTGTTTTGTGTGTCTTTAGTTGTAAGAATTTTCATCAATTTTGTAAGAATTTTTTTCACAACCCTTTGAAATTAGTAAGTTCGGCCACTCGCAGTTTCGTTTTGACCCGGTAACCTACAAAGAGAAATTTACCCCATTGGCCACTCGAGTGGTCTACCTAACTCCATCACTTGCAAAGAGAGATTATATTTTGCTATAGATAGTATGCGCTTGGCTAAGAAGCTCACAACATTGCCATCCAGACGTATAACGGACCAACACACAACACTATGTGTAACCATGAACTTTTATGATCTAGATAATACAGTTTAAGTGAGAATTACTCAAAAACATGGATAGCAAAAAATCAATAACAATGACCCGAGTGACGTCAACTTCGATCTATCTATACGAGGATCACTACAGGCAGCATTTTGACCCAGGAGCGAATAGAGATGCTGTAGTTATGAAACTTTGACCTTTGCAGACAACAAAGAGAACAAGTCTTATTATTTTATAGTTACCCGCTTCTGCTAAGTTATAAGTTACTATTGTTATATCTACCTCTACCACTTCAAGCAATGCATTTTGGCTGTTTTGGTGAGTATTGTTGTTTTTTTTACTCACTTATGAACTACGAGTGTTCTGGAAGGTCCTTGGTTCAAGTACCGCACTGAACGATGCCAAATTGAGTCCTTGGAAAAAAAACCCTCTTTACTCACATTCTCTAACCGTACTCAGGTGTAAAATGAGTACCTGGCCGTTAACAGCGTTGTATCTTTCGGAGAAAGGTAATAATAACGTCTAGCAGGCGTCATGTCTCGTCATACATATAAAGGGTTGCTGTTGGCAAGGAACGTCTTGTAAAGCGCTTTGAGCACGCTTAGTGAATTTTATACTATATAGATAGTTCGACGATGACGTCACTCAGGTCTTTGTTGTTGTTTTTTGCCATCCGCGTTTATGAGTAGTTCTCACTAAACTGTATTCACCAGACTATAAACGATCATGGTTACACACAGTTTTGTGTGTTGGCAGCAGCTTCTTATGGTTCACACTATTATGTTATGACGATCGACCCAATCAGCAAAGTCCGGTCCGCATTCGTGCACCGTCGCGAACCCGCCTGGTAGCATCGTCACAACACACCTTTCGACTAGATGCTCTGCCGTTTCGGGTTCTTGCCCACAGCGTGGACATATTGGACAGGAAGTTAGACCCCACTGATGTAACGCACCGGCCGTTAGGCAGCTCCTCGACCGAAGCCGATTCGCAGCTACCCAGTGTCTCCTCTTACTGGTATCAAAGCCTGGCAACTTCTCACCAAGCTTAGAGGAGTGTAGGTCCCCGCCCCCACGAGGGATTGAATTCGTCCAAACCGACTTCCATCTCGTATGTGCAGCTCTGTCCGTAGTCAGGGATTCTGCGTACAAGGGTTGCCGGGACTTATTTCGCTCGAAACGGGGCACCGTTCATTATGCGCATGAGAGGGGTTTATCCCCATTCCCTCTCTCTTTGATCTTACTCAGCCAGTTTCCCGTAATGGTCTCCCTCCAGACATCGGGGGCTGGATCGCTGCCATTATCGGGCCCCATTCTCTAGGGGTTGTTGCTAGCGTTCCCGACACTATGTGCATCGACTTGCGAAGTTTTACATCCACCTTCTCAACGTTTCTGCTTCTACCCCACACTGGAGCGCAATACTCCGCGGTGGAATAGCATAGTGCCAGGGCGGATGTTCTCAGGAGCGCTTGGCTAGCGCCCCAAGTCGATCCCGCCAGCTTCCTCAGAAGACTGTTGCGTTTCTCTATCTTCCGGGCAACCTCTTCGAGATGAACCCGATAGGTAAGGCTGCGATCCAACGTCACCCCTAAATATTTTGGACGCGGCTCATATGGGAGTGGCTGGTCCCCGACTAGGACATTCAGTTTACGGGTGTGCCAACCACTGCATAAGTAAAATGCAGTGGCCACGATTTTTGAAGTGTTCATCTTCAGGTACCAGTTGTCAAAGTAGGATTTGAGTCTGGTGACGTCCTCGCTGAGTACCCTCTCGAGACGGGTCCACACTTTACTCTGAGTAACGAGTGCCCAGTCGTCTGCGTATCCCAGCCTCAGGGAGGAAGTGTTCGGCATATCGCTAATGTAAACGTTAAACAACATTGGCGTAAGTACCGACCCCTGAGGGACCCCATTCTTCAATTTCCTTACTTTGCTCGTGACGTCTCCCAGCGCGACGTGGAATTGCCTTTCTCCTAAGATCGAAGAGAACAACTTCAAGGTCTTTTTGCACCTTATGATTTTTGCAAGTTTGAGCATTAACCCATCGCACCAGACCGTATCGTACGCCGCTGATAGGTCTATAAACACAGCACCTGTTTGCTGTTTTCTCTCGAACCCGTGCTCAATATGCTCTGTAAGGGCAATGACCTGCTCCGTGGTGCACCTCCCTTCCCTGAAGCCTGCCTGCTCAGGTGGCAGGGCAGCGTCTAGGACCGGCCCCCATCGGTTTAATAGAACACGCTCCAACAATTTGTAGAGACAGCTCAGCAGCGATATGGGTCTGTAACTGTCTGCCTCCTTTGCCGGCTTCCCTGGCTTCAGGATGGCAACTATCTTCGCGTGCTTCCACACTTGTGGAAGCTTTCCCTTTGCAAGGATGTCAGACATTGCCTCTGCTAGCCAGGCCCGTGCCCTGGGGCTCAGATGCGTCACCATATCGGGATATACACCATCTATCCCTGCTGCTTTGCCGTTCTTCACTTCGCTAATGGCTGCACCCACTTCTCGGGGACTGAACGGGGCCGTCCAGTCCGACTCCTCCGCAGGTAGCGAGTCCAAAATCGTACGGTACGCCTTGCGGACACCGCGCTCAAAAGCCTGATTAGGGACCCGCTTACTACGGTTCTTAATGTTCTTGGCAATTGTGTCTGTCTCGCATTCCGGTGCAGCCTTCGCAAAATTCCGATCTGAGTCCAATTTCTTTATCAAACGCCAAGCGTGGCGGCTGGAGTGTGTAAAGTCGAGACTTTCCACGGTCTCCTGCCACCGTTGCTTCCTTCCCTCTGCCAGAGACTGAAGTAGTCTATCGGCTGCGTCCTGGGACTGGGTCTGCTGGTACTCTCGGTACAGCTCTTCCGACTCTGCTGTCCAGCAAGGGTGTAGAATTTCCGTTTGCCTCGTGGAATAGAGCGTTGAGCGCTCTTAACCAGTAGCCTACTAAATCTGGTTATATTTTTGGACTTGGGAGGAATGGCAGGGCAGACCTGCTCGATATAGGAACTGAATTCCTCCCAGTCAGCCTTCCTGAAATTCCATCTGCAAAGTGGGAGAGACTGCACCCTCGGTATTGTCACCCCAGCTGTGACAAGAACCGGCCTCTGCTGGCTATGCGGAAAGTCCCCGAGGACTGTGCGCTTCACCTGCAGCAGTTCACCGTTCGCGCCTTTCGTTACGAGGGTGAGGTCTGGAGTATACTCCTTCTTATGACGGGTACCCCGGAAGGTACCCTTGGCTGTAGGATCGTACACTAGGTGTAGATCATTACAGTCGATCCATGAGCGGAGTTGTCTTCCTGCCTCGTTGCAGTCTCGGTAGCCCCATTCGTGATGGTGGCTATTAAAGTCTCCCAGACAGATGGAAGGATGGCTGACCACCGGTACCGGTGGTGTAGTCCAAGTCGCTCTAGGTGGTTTGTAAATATTATGCAAACACAGTCCACCTACTTCCACGGAAATTCGGTTCACCCCATTGCTGTCCGTTCCGCTCTCAATGACCCTTACCTTCGATGGCTCTTTAGTGTAAACGCTAACCCCTCCTTTTCCTTTGAGCCTCGAAGTGTCCTCGCGTTGGACCACCGTATAGCCTGGGATCTGGAATCGGGAAGATTGCGCGCCTGAATAAAGGTGGGTCTCCTGTAACAGGAGGATATCTACACAGTGAACGGCCAATAGCTTTGATAAAAGCTCATTTTTTGCCATACTCTGGCTCTCGACGTTCAGGGACAATATGTGCGTCAGTTCGCCATCCACGCCGTCGCATTTTCCGATCGGCAGGCCGCTGATCGATCGATGCACGGGACGTTTGCTTTTTTCTCGGACGTGCCGACGACCCTGGCGACACGAGCGCGGTATTATTTGGCTAGGCGGCAGACCGCTTCGCCATTGACGGGACTGATTGGGACTCGACATAAGGATAATAGTGTGGCGCCCGGGATAGGGCTGCTATTCGGGCACCGGGTTTGGATCAAATTTAGTCACACACCGGGGCGAGCAGCTCATGTGGCTCGTTGGCTCGATACCCGGGATGGTCTCGTGACGGGATTTACACCTTTGCCCTCCCGTGTGCCTCAAGCCCCCTCACCACTGCAAGGTAAAGATCCACGAGGGGGTGTGTGTTGGCGAGTTATACTTCCGGATGGCAATGTTGTGAATTTCTTGGCCAAGTGCATACTATCTATAAAAGCTCGGGTTTTCTTTTCTTAAAGTTTATTATCATAACGGGGAGAAGAGTGGAGGGCATGAATTGCAATTCTGCTGCAAGGGACGAACTTTCTTCCGTCAGTGGATGCTTGCTGTATGCAGGCTCCTGGAAGGAGAGCATGAAGGATGATTTCAAGACCCTGTTTGACGTTGTGGAGTAGAGCTTTTTGAGCTTTTATATAGCGAAATATCCACTAAAAGTGCTCAAAGCGCTTTACAAGGGGTCCCTGGCCAACAGCAACACTTAACATTTAGGACGGGACATGACGCCTGTTATGTAATATGTATTACAATCTTTTTCGGATAGAGATGACGCTGTTAACGGTCCCATAAAAAAATGAGCTTTTATATAGCGTAATATTCACTAAACGTGCTCAAAGCGCTTTACAAGAAGTCCCTGGTCAACAACAACATTTAACATGTAGGACGGGAAATGCCGCCTGTTAGGCGATATTACAATTTTCGGACAAAGACAATGCTGTTTACTGTCAGGTACTCATTTTACACCTGAGTACGGTGAGAGAATGTGAGTAAAGAGCATTGTCCAAGGACTAAACTATGCGCCGACCGAGGCTCGAACCCAGGACTTTTCGATCCGAAAGCAAGTGTCATACCACTAGACCACATAGCCGCATAGAGTTCCTAGTTCCTAGTCGTTATCTGGATTTGTTAGTCTCTATCGGAGACATCAAGAACAGTTCTAGTTTGTTCTTCAGACGCACTACAATATTTCAGGAGAAGCCCTGACCGTGGACAAGCAACTCCTCCTTTTCGTGGCCTTTGCACATTTTTGACCCTTCGCCTCAAAACGGTATTAAGTCGGGATGGTTAAGATGTTGAAAATTGAATTTATAGCCAGAAATATCAGACTTGTGTTGAGTTTGTACGTTTTATTGAGGAGAATGCATACCATATTTTAGGGTGCTAATGCCAACAATTTATATTTTTGACCACTTTAACATTAAATTCGGTTTTTAAGCATTTGGCTCGTTCCGACATAATACCGTTTTGAGACGATGGGTCACATATTTTCTTCTAACTTACACAGAATGCTCGTCAACAAATGTTTGAAGTAAAGCTTTCTCCTCAGGTGTGTTGACCCTGACCAGATGACCATTGTAATCCTTGCTACACACATCCGCTGCTTTGACCCAAGCCAACTCGGTGGTCACCTGAACAAACTCCAGGGCTTTCTTCGTAAATCCTGGCGCTGAGGAATGAGTGTGGAAGAGATATGATGATATTTGAAAACAACCACTTTTATTGGGCAATTGCTGCTCAGATTAACAAAGCTCAACGTGACCAGTCGTCTCAAAGCGGTATTATGTCGGGATACACTCGGTTAGGGAAATTGAATTTATTGCCACAAATACCAAACTTGGGTTTCATTTCTCTACGTCATGATGGATTATAAATACTATTTCTTGCATAGCAAAAACTTCTAAGGTCCAATTTCTCATCATTCTATCTCTAAATTCACTTTTTGGGGTTTGAATCTTCCCGACATAATACCGTTTTGTGACGGAGGGTCACCAATGTCCTTCACCTAAATCCTGTCGCTGAGGAATGAGTATGGAAGAGATATGATGATATTTTAAAACAACAACCACTTTTATGGGACAATTGCTGCTCAGATTAACAAAACTCAACGCCTTCACCTAAAATCCTGGCCCTAAGGAATGAGTATGAAAGAGATATGATGATATTTTAAAACAACCACTACTATTTTATGGATCAATTGCTTACATTAACAAAGTGCAATGACCTTCACCTAAATCCTGGCGCTTAAGAATGAGTATGGAAGAGATATGATGATATTCTAAAACCACAACTACTTTTATGGGGCAATTGGATTCAGTAGTCTGATATCACGTCCGCCCAGCAACGAGCAGCCTGGTTCTAAACAAAGAAAATCGGTATTTCTTATTCTTCATGCTGGCCAGAACTTTTCCACATGTCATGTAATCAGAATGTATAAAAGTCAAAACATGATCAGATTTATAATATTTTTCTTATCTGGATACACTTTTTTGCTCGTCGGAGAAGTATTTCATCAGGGCTTCGCCATTGTTCCGATAGTTTAGAACCAGTTACTGAGTTACTATGCGTCATTACGAGGGAAGTGACGTCACCACAGTTGAATCACATTGTGACACCCCTACTCAAAGCGGTATTATGTCGTGATAACTCGGTTAGGGAAATTGAATTCATTTCCACAAATATCGATCTTGGATTTAATTTCTCTACGTCATTCTGGAGTATAAATACTATTTCTTGCATAGCAAAAACTTCGAAGGTCAAATTTCTCATCATTCTATCTCTAAATTCACTTTTTGGGGTCGGAATCTTCCCGACATAATACCGTTTTGTGACGGAGGGTCACCAATGTCCTTCACCTAAATCCTGTTGCTGAGGAATGAGTATGGAAGAGATATGATGATATTTTAAAACAACTACTTTTATTGGGCACTTGATGCTCAGATTAAAAAACTCAAAGTCCTTCATGAATGCGTTACGTTGGCGATTTTAAGAGTGGTTGCACAAAAAGGACAATAGGCTTCAACAGTCTTGACGTCACTTCCCTCGTATAATGAAGCATAGTAACTTACTAACTGGTTCTAAACTATCGGAACAATGTCGGACGCCCTTATGAAATACTTCTCCGACGAGCATAAAAGTGTATCCAGAGGAGAAAAACATTATAAATCTGATCATGTTTTGACTTTCATACATTCTGATCACATGACATGTGAAAAATTTCTAGCCAGAATAAAGAATATAAAGTACCAATTTTCTTTGTTTAGAACCAAGCTGCACGTTGCTGGACGGACGTGACATCAGACTATTGAATCCTATTGCTCAGATTAACACACCTCAAAGACCTTCATTAATGCGTTGCGCATGCGTCGTCGGCGATTGGAAGAGTGGTTGCACAAAAAGGACAATTGTGAATCGCCGTTTCAAAACAGTATTATGTCGGGATGTGTTGTACCCCAAGAAATGAATTTAGAGATAAAACAGTGGGAAATAGGACTTTAGAACGTTTGGCAATGCAAGAAGTAGTATTTATACTCTACCATTTCATAACGAACAGATGGAAACGCCATGTTTTATCTTTAAGGTTATACCTTCATTTTCCCTCATCTAATTCATTCCGACATAATACCGCTTTGAGGCAATGGGTCACAATTACTAGACAAACAAAAACAAATTGAGCTTTTATATAGAGCAATATCCACTAAACGTGCTCAAAGCGCTTTACAAGGGGTCCCTGGCCAACAGCAACATTTAACATGTAGGATATAACATGACGCTTTCTAGGCGATATTACAAAAAAAATATTTTCGGACAGAGACAACGGTGTTAAAGGTCAGGTACTCATTTTACACATGAGTACGGTGAGATAATGTGAGTAAAGAGCCATTTCCAAGGAATCAACTATGCACCAAGCGAGGCTCGAACCCAGAACCTTCCGATCCAAGATCGAGTGTCTTAAACACAAGACAACATAGCCGCACAATGACATCATGATAAATAAAGATATGGAACATTTCAATTAGAAATAAATGCTGCTATGTGGTCTAGTGGTATGACACTCGCTTTCGGATCGGAAGGTCCTTGGGTCGAGCCTCGCTCGGCGCATAGTTGAGTCCTTGGAAAAGGCCCTTTACTTACGTTCTCTCACCACACTCAGGTGTAAAATGAGTACCTGGCCGTGAACAACGTTGTCTTTGTCCGAAAAATTGTAATATCGCCTAACAAGAGTCATGTCTCGTCCTACATGTTAAACGTTGCTGTTGACCAGGGACCCCTTGTAAAGCGCTTTGAGCTTTGAGCACATTTAGTGGACATTGCGCTATATATAATCTAAATTTTAAAAATGAGTCTGGTCGATAGAGAGTTGGAGTATGGATAGTGTGCGCTTGTCTAAGAAGCTCATAACATTGCTATCCGGAAGTATAACGGACCAACACATAAAACTGTGTGTAACCTTGAACGTTTATAGTCGCGTTAATACAGTTCAGTGAGCATTACTCATAAACGCGGATGGCAAAAAAACAATAACAAAGACCTAAGTGACGTCATCTTCGACTATTTATAATAATAAATGGCTTACCCGGCACTGTGATTTTTGAGGCAAAGACCTGAGAGACGACGCTGTGGATCTGAAGAAAGAGGACTATGACTGGAATGACGCGTCTAGCGGTCGTCATGGCAACTAGGTTACTTCCGGTGGCGTACTTTTCTTTTAAGCTTCCTGTGTTTTTATGTTATAATCAA
>NC_088370.1:35280176-35292676 GCF_034508935.2 Berghia stephanieae | reverse complement strand
AGAACTGGTGTTATATTATCTCTTTTTTTTTATCGTTATTTTTATAATTCTAGCTGCTTATATTGATTTTTTTGTAGTTGATGAATTAATCTGCTTTGACAACCAATGAGAAGGGCATTATAATAACCTAATCTGGTAGTATTAAAGCATTAACAAGCATCTTTGTAATATCCTCATCAATATAATGTCTGATTCTTTCAATGTTTTCTTATGTGATAGTTACAACATTGGCAAATGTTTAAAACATGACCGTCCATGGATAACCCTTGATCTAAAAACACCCCAAGATTTCTCACACAAGAACGAGGTTGAATAGTATTTTCACCATTTTCATTGCTTGCTTTTTTTCCAGCTTCTACTTTTTTTGATCAAGTTCCAATGTTTTTAATTCTATGGTCCTTATTCATATTTCATCAGACGTCTTGTTTCGTTGTTTTTCAAGCCACAGTTTTTCGTCTTCATTTCCTGTATTTTGTATTGTTATTCCAAGTTGTTTTTGTTGTGTTGACAATATGTGACCCTCCGTCTCAAAACGGTATTATGTCGGAATGATTCAGACCCCAGAAAGTGAATTTAGAAATAGAATGATGGGAAATTGGACCTTTGTGGGACCTTTTTGTAAACCAAGAAATAGTATTTATACTCCAGCAAGACGTAGAGAAATTAAACCCAAGTTTGATATTTGTGGCTATGAATTCAATTTCCCTAACCGAGTGGATCCCGACATAATACCGCTTTGAGACGGGGGGTCACATACTTCCAAATCTTTGTCGTGAAGGCAGCATACTTTTCTATTCGTTATGACGCCGGCTTTGAGTTCGCGCATTCAATTATTGACGACTAATGTTTGTTCCTGTCGTGTGTTGTTATGCTGTTTTATGAATGGGTCAAGGGCTTGATGGTACATATGTAATGCGACATTTAGGATCGTTCACTATTCTGCCAATATTTTTTTTTTTTTTTTTTTGCATGTTGTTTGATTATGTTTTCGGTGTATTCCTCTAAAAATTGTATTAGAATGAAATTTCGAAATCACTCCACAGACACTTCTTGAAACCACTCATCATCTGGGCTGACCACAAAGCCCAAAGCGAGAAGTCTTACTTTTCTTCAAATGAAAATGTGTGTAGGTTAAATTTGAAACATGTTTTGACGAGTTAATGATCACACGATAGGAGCGTGCTGCCATCTGATCTTGGTTTGTAACGGTCTTTTCATGTCGCTGTTGACAAAGCATATTATAGATAGTATGCAGATGACGTCACTCAGGCCTTTGTTATTATTTTTGCCATCCGCGTTTGTGAGTTGTTCTCACTAAACTATATTAACCATACTATAAAAGTTCATGGTTACACAGAGTTTGTGTGTTGGTCCGTTATACTTCCGGATGGCAATGTTGTGAACTCCTTGGCCAAGCGCATTCTATCTATAGCGTGGCCTTCGTAAAGTAATGGCCTGAACAGGTTGTTGTTGATGTGTGCAGTCAAGCATTCACCATATTCAATAGGGCTGTTTCATAATGAAGTTGTTAAATATTCATCTTCAATTAAAACTCCCTCCCTCAGACTCTCTCTCTCTCTCTCTCTCCCTCTCTCTCTCTCTCTCTCTCTCTCTCTCTCTCTCTCTCTCTCTCTCTCTCTCTCTACCTCTTTCTTTTCCTTTCTTTTTTAAAATCGTGTTATGCTTTTTAATTCCAGGATACGTTTTATGAACAGTTTGAAAGCTGGAAATTATCGATCCACTTAGTCCCAAGTCATGACCTCAGTCAAGCCAAATGTTGGTGTGAGGACTGCGATATCTTTCCTATCAGAAAATTAACATGACTTTTGAGATATCTAAAAAAAAACCCAAAAAAAACTTGAGCTTTTATATCGCGCAATATCCACTAAACGTGCTTTACAAGGGGTCCCTGGCTGTCATGGTCTCAAGTGAGTAAAGAGCTACTCGACTATGCATAAAGATCTATGTAGAATGAGGCCCCAGAATTTACTAGTTACTATAAATGAAAAACAATTAACGATTTGTTTACAATGAAATAAAAATAATGATGACATTTAATTAAAAGAGATAAACAGTGATCGTGGCAGTTACAATTAGAGATATGAATATTTTACGTAACTTATGATAATATGTCAGGTTCATAAGTTTACGTTTCCAGGCAGTTGATGGGCTTGGATGATCTATTCCCCTGATAACAGGATTGGACTCGTAAAATTCCGCTTCCAGGCAATTGGAAAGAGGTTATTGTGAAGTCCTTTGACAGCGGGCTTGGGTTTGATCCTTGAAGATTATACAATCAAAGTTAAAAGCTCCGGCGTCTTAATGGTGTAGATATAATATCTACAAAGTCCCAAAAGATAAAAATCTTCCAGTATATATATAGGAATAGAGTGACTGGCCGTCCGGCATAGATTGTGGAGAGAAAGTGAGTGTAGAATATTAGACCTATCAGCTTTTATAATAAATGGCTACGTGACAGAATGTAGAACGAAAAGTATTCACTAATTAGAAATTAATTCGAGGGAAGGCTATAAAAGGAAAGACGATCTAATATTAGAAGGTAAAGTTTATCTAAGCCTACCGAAATATAACTGGAGTGAGATGAATTCAGTTCTTAATAAAATAAAATTTAATAAGATAATTGTGAACAACCTTTACTGTGACACCCCCCACCCACGTTTAAAATATACTCTTTAACCATTATGGGAAAGATAGATTTTACAAACGGAAGTAAATTTACTATCATGATACTCTAGCATTAATCCATTGTTATGATTTGTGCTACAATTAAATTATTTATTAACTAGACATGGAAATGTTTATATTAACGTAGGTATATGAATGGGTGACAATAACAATGAAAGATTGTGATTACAAATCATTGTGATGAACAACATGATGGCAATGTGATTACAAATCATTGTGATAAACAATATGATGGCAATGTGATTACAAATCATTGTGATAAACAATAATGATGGCAATGAAGCATGATTAAAGTCGATGATATGAAGGTAATTTACTAAATGAAATGAATGAAAATGTAAATGAAATATTGACATTTCAATTATTAATCATAAATGAGTGAAAATTCATAACAATAATAGATAAAGAGAAGATTTCCCAAATCATGAATGGGTATGGTATATATATCCAAACAATACTCAATGTTACATTAAGTTGGGTCATCATGTTTACAAATAAAATTATCGAAATTGTGCGTTCTGATTTGGCATAGTTTGCGAGGTAACTAACAGTATGCATGGGAGGTTAAGTTATACCCTTCTCACGTGTTTATACTAATCGAGAAAGTAGGTCGGCGTGAATATTTTCACAGCCTGGTATGTGAGAGATACTGAAAGTGTAATTTTGCAAAAATAGACTCCACCTTAGTACTCTACTATTATTCATTTTGTTATTTCTTATGTACGTGAGTGGTTTATGGTCCGTTTCGACCACAAACTCTTTTAGCAGTAGATATCTGCTGAATGTCTTTAAAGCAAAGACGATGGCTAGTCCTTCACGCTCTATTACAGAGTATCGTGATTCTCTGTCCAATAATTTTCTGCTTGCATATAAGCAAGGCATTAGAGTTCCCTCATGTTCCTGTAATAGTACACCTGCGATGCCCTTATCAGACGCGTCAGTTCTTACAACAAATTCTTTTGATATGTCGGGTAATTTAAGAATTGGTTCTGAACAGAGTAATGCCTTTAATTGGTTAAAGCTATTCTGACACACTTCTGTCCAAACAATTTTGTTCGGTGACCCATTCTTTGTCAGATTTGTTAGCGGTGTCGCGATGTGCGCGAAGTTGTAAATGTATTTCCTGTAAAAATTTAGGAGCCCAAGTACTTTGCGTACTTCTTTTTTTTGTCTTAGGTGGTTGCAATTGTGCGATTTTTGTTTGTTTTTCTGTCTCGGGTGTCTGTGTCCCATGACCAACGGTATGATCAATCCTGCATTTGAAGCTTCGATATTAGTAAACATAGGTTGCGACACTGTGTCTCTATCAAAATACTTTTTTAGCATATTTGCATGGAATGTCTTTGTTGTGTTGTTAATTTTAATCTCGTAATTAACATTAGATTTTACTGCTGTTATTTTGAATGGTCCTTTCCATGCAGCTAAAAGTTTACTCGAGTCATCGGGTAAGAGTATTAGTACTTTGTCACCAATCTCAAATTTTCTTGACTTGCTTTTTCGATCGGAGTATTCTTTGTATTTCTCTGCTTTTTTAGTGACGGATTCCTGTGCTAGCTTACACGTGTCCTCTATTCTGTCTTTCAGGTTTCTTACATATTCGTAAGCAAACATAATTTCGTTATTGTCCTCCTCATTCCCTTTACAAATGTCGGCTACTATATTGATCGGGCCGCGAGGTGATCGTCCATACATCAACTCAAATGGGGAGTAGCCTGTAGATTCTTGGGGTATTTCTCTATATGCAAATAGGATTGCTGGTAAGTATCTGTCCCAATCATCTGGTTTTTCTGCTGACACTTTTCTTAACATATTCTTTAGAGTGCCATTAAATCTTTCACAAAGACCATTTGCTTGGGGGTGGTAGGGAGTTGTGAATGAGTGTTGGATTCCCATGAGTTTCATGGTTTCATGCATCATATGTGATGTAAATTGGGGTCCATTGTCCGACAGTATCTCATTTGGTATGCCTATTCTAGTAAAAATTGTCATCAATGCTTCAGCTATGTGATCCGATGTAGTTGATTTCAATGCTATCGCTTCTGGCCACCTGGTTGCGTAATCGACTAGTGTTAGTATGTGTGTATGGTTTCTATCTGATTTTGTTAAAGGGCCTATAATGTCAATTGCAACTTTTTGAAAAACTTTTTCAATAACTGGGGTTGTCTCTAATGGCAATCTCGGTATTCTGCCTTTTGCGACTCTTCTTTGGCATGTGTCACAAGATTTCACATATTCTCGGACGTCTTTAGTAATTCCAGGCCATGTGAAATTCTCGGATATTCTCTTCAATGTGGAAGAGCTCCCAAGATGTCCAGAAGTTATTGAATCGTGCGCTATTCCAAGGATTTTGTTTCTGTAAATACTCGGCGTGACCAGTTGTTTAGCTATTTTGTTTCTTTTCCTATGTAACCTGAACAGAATATCTTTTTCAATGATGTATTCAACTTTTGATTTCGTCCCTTTGTTTGCGATATTGAAATATGAAGTTAAAGTCGGGTCCTTTTTCTGTTCTTCAATGAACCTGTTCCTGTCAAATTGTTGTGGTTCTAG
Organism: Berghia stephanieae; assembly: GCF_034508935.2. Taxonomy (NCBI): domain Eukaryota; kingdom Metazoa; phylum Mollusca; class Gastropoda; order Nudibranchia; family Aeolidiidae; genus Berghia; species Berghia stephanieae. Next base: position 35,287,420 of record NC_088370.1, on the reverse strand, counting down.
AGAAATAGTCATTGGCTTCTCTGTTGTCTTAGTCATCTTTCTTGTTTCTGCTAGACAAGCTGTTTCTTGGGTTAATGACCATTCCTTTACATCTGTTGGGTTGTCTTTAAGACCTTTTATATTGCCAACAATAACATCAGCGACGGGGTTGGGAAGTATACAGCATTCCACTATTCCTGTATAATATGGGGTTTCTATGTACACGTTAGCTGTTTCAAAGGTTTCGACTGTGCCACTGAATGTGATGCATTGTACCGTTTTTCCAGTTTTGTCTTCGTCATTGATCAAAGATGCTTTTATTCCTACTGTACTGCATCCTGTGTCTCTCAATATTTTGCAATCAGTTCCATTAGCTTTGCCTTCACAAAAAAATAGCGATCCTGATTTGTGAGTTTGTGTTAAAAGTGACATACCTTTCACGCAATACACATTTATATTTTCTCCTGACATTATTCGTGTCTGATTGTTTACACTTGTTTGGAGTGATGCATTTGCAGTTTCTTTTGGATATCCCACGATTTTGTAACATTTGTCTGCTGTGTGGCCTTTCATTCCACAATATTGACATTTAATTATAGGTTTGTTGGTTTTCTTATACTCAGTATTATTGTCAGTGCTATTTCTTGTTTTGTTTTGATAGGATCGGCTATGGTCTCTATTGAACTGTTTGTTCCATGGTTTGTTACTATGATCATCTTGTTTCACTTGCGTGTTCCGAGTGATTGATCGGATCGTTCTATTTGAGTACTGAACTTTAGGTGTACCTGGACTCTGAGCAGCAGCAGCGTAGTATGGTTCCTTCAATGTTCTGCTAAGGGGTGTCAATGGATGTGCGCTGTTAAAGTTTTCTGCGTAGATTTTTAATTTGTCCAAGTTTTCTGGCTTTCTCTCTTTAAAGAATGCGACTAAATCTGGGTTGCAAGCTTGATAGATTCGATTCTTCAGCGTGAGATAGTAAAGGCCTGCAAAGTCGTCTTGTTTTACGTTTGCCAACTCAAGCCACCGATTTAGAAATTGAGTAATTCGGTTCACGAATGTATTAAAGTCTTCTCCACTTTCCGGTTTTGCAGTGTGAAACCTTTCCTGGTAACCATCTTCCGTTAATCTAAATCTTTTTAGTAGAGCGTCTTTAATTTTACCATAATCATCTGCATCTTCAGTTGTTAAGGTATAGAAAACTTTTAGCGGTTCTCCAGATAAGCAGTTAATCAAGGCTGTGGCCCATTTGCTTTCTGGCCAACGATAACCTTTAGCCTGAACTTCGAATCGGTGTAAGAAGGATTCTAGACAGTCTGAGCGTTCATCGTATGTTGGCATGCGTGGAAGTTTCACGAAAAATTCATCACTATTATTATGTTTTCTTTCATGACCGGTTTTTGTTTTTTCAATTTCCAGCATCATTTGGGTCCTTTTGGTTTCTTCTTCTGCTAAAGCTATTTGTCTTTTTAGTTCCCTTTCTTGGACTCTTTCTTCTCGTTCTTCTCTACGTATTCTTTCTTCGTGTTCTTTTTCTTCTCTACGAATTCTTTCTTCGTGTTCTTTTTCTTCTCTACGAATTCTTTCTTCATTTTCTTCTCTACGAATTCTTTCTTCGTGTTCTTTTTCTTCTTTACGAATTCTTTCTTCATTTTCTTCTCTACGAATTCTTTCTTCATGTTCTTTTTCTTCTTTAACGAATTCTTTCTTCATTTTCTTCTCTACGAATTCTTTCTTCATGTTCTTTTTCTTCTTTTACTTTCTCTTCGCACCATGAAAATATTCTTTCCTGGGGTATTTCTAAGTCCTTTGCGAGACTTAAGTATCTTTTATATGCTTCCATGTTGCAATAAATTAGTTACGATGTTTTATATATATTATATTGACAGGATACTGTTACTGACTGTTTTATTTATTTACACTTACTGGAATGAACTGTTCTATTTTTAGAAATCTCTCTCTCTTATTTCAACTTATTATGTATGTTGAATTTGATGCCTTTTATCGTTATATCTTATAAAGCAATGTGTCAATACAATGCGTAGTTATTATGACTTGAGTCAATAACAATGTGTCAATCGCGTGTACTCTAAACTATGTTACTACGAAAAATGTATCACCAATGTGTGTGACTCGTCGTTAGTTTGTGTACAATTATTCGCAATGACGCTAATATACTAGAGTGTGATAACAATAATAGGATGCCCAAAATAATCCCAAGTTATCTATCACTAAATATAACACGACGGCAAGTAGACTCCTTTTATTATTATTTATTTTTTAAAGACTCACTTTTCAGAACATAATATAGAAGTGTTTTCGGTAACAGTAATATGCCAAAAATGCATTTAAAACAAATCACTATGCAAAACAAATCACGATGTCTATAGTTACTATGTGATGCCCAACTCATGTAAAAGAGAATAATGAAGGATATATTTACCAAATCAATTCGTGGCTGGGACCTCTCTCTTGTTCAATGGTTGTTCAACAATTGTAATTAGGCATTGAAGAGTGTTTAACAGTGATGTCTGAAATACAAAACAATAAAATATCGTAAGATTTATAATAGTTACAAAATGTGTTCACAACACTGAGTGAATGGATGATAGGTGAATGAATCGTTATGGAATGTAAACATATTGAAAACAATTCATGAATGAGGCAAACAACAAAATGAAATGAGTGATATAATAACAAAGTGGACAAGGAATGAATGAATGAATGAAAAACTGAGTGAATAGATGAATGAATGAATGGATAATGTATGAATGAAAGAATGAAGGGAGGAATAAATGTATGAATGATTGGATAAATGAGTGAATAAACGAATGAATGGATGAATGAATGAATGAATGAATAAATGAATGAACAATGAATGAATGAATAATTTATAAATGAATAAATGAATGACGGAATGAATCAATAAAATGCTATTCAATTTGAATGAAAGAATGAATGGATAAATTGCTATTCCATTTAAATGAAGAAATGAAAAGGAAAAAAAAATCAATCCTGTAAATAGGGAGTTCAATTAAAATATGATCAAGTGGGGCAATTAAGAGTTTTACAATTTAAACTTTAAAGTTAGATGAAATAGATATATGTAACTAAATAAATTCAATTCTTTATATGTGTCCCCTCCAAAATGTCATGGTCTCAAGTGAGTAAAGAGCTACTCGACTATGCATAAAGATCTATGTAGAATGAGGCCCCAGAATTTACTAGTTACTATAAATGAAAAACAATTAACGATTTGTTTACAATGAAATAAAAATAATGATGACATTTAATTAAAAGAGATAAACAGTGATCGTGGCAGTTACAATTAGAGATATGAATATTTTACGTAACTTATGATAATATGTCAGGTTCATAAGTTTACGTTTCCAGGCAGTTGATGGGCTTGGATGATCTATTCCTCTGATAACAGGATTGGACTCGTAAAATTCCGCTTCCAGGCAATTGGAAAGAGGTTATTGTGAAGTCCTTTGACAACGGGCTTGGGTTTGATCCTTGAAGATTATACAATCAAAGTTAAAAGCTCCGGCGTCTTAATGGTGTAGATATAATATCTACAAAGTCCCAAAAGATAAAAATCTTCCAGTATATATATAGGAATAGAGTGACTGGCCGTCCGGCATAGATTGTGGAGAGAAAGTGAGTGTAGAATATTAGACCTATCAGCTTTTATAATAAATGGCTACGTGACAGAATGTAGAACGAAAAGTATTCACTAATTAGAAATTAATTCGAGGGAAGGCTATAAAAGGAAAGACGATCTAATATTAGAAGGTAAAGTTTATCTAAGCCTACCGAAATATAACTGGAGTGAGATGAATTCAGTTCTTAATAAAATAAAATTTAATAAGATAATTGTGAACAACCTTTACTGTGACACTGGCCAACAGCAACACATAACATTTAGAACGGGACATGACGCCTGTTAGGCGATATTTCAAATTTTTGTTTGGACAAAGACAACGCTGTCAACGGCTAGGTACTCGTTTTACACCTGAGTACGGTGAGAGAATGTGGGTAAAGAGCCTTCTCCAAGGACTCAACTATGCGCCGAACGAGCGAGGCTCGAACCCAGGACCTTCTGATCCGAAAGCGTGTGTCATACCACTAGACCACATAGCCGCACCTATCAGAAAATTAATTTACATGACTTTTGTGATATCTAGAAGATATCAGTGATTGTTATACTGTTATCTAATGGTTATTCGATTATCAATAACACAAAATGTACTTCTACACACCAGATGATATATTTTTATGATCACCTGATATCTATATCATTATATCAGCTGATCATAAAAAAACGCGCCGCTTTTCTTGTATGGGTTTATTTATATCTCTCAAATTCTTATTTGGATTTCTTTTAAATTCAAAACACAAATAGATCTAAAAATCCTTGTTCCTAGACTGTCAAAGTTTTATGAATATGAATAGGATTCAACAGTCGTGACGTCACTTCCCTCTTAATGACGCTAGTATGTGCAATATCTGTAGTAAATCCTTCATATCAAAGAATAATTCGTCAAACAAAACATCAAAAGAAATCTTGAAATCTCAGCTACAGATTGCTTTCTTTAATTTTCGACTTAGTCACGAACTACACAAACACAGAGATGCCAACGACGGGACATTTGACGTAGCCCGTCGGCAAAAACAACCCAAACAAACTGACATCCTATTTCTATACACCAAGATTGGACGACATCTGCCCTCACGTTTTGTCCCTTTCATAGTGGTTTGCTTTGAAATATTTCTCCAATTGGATTCAATAGTCTGATGTCACGCCGCTCACAACGGCGAGCAGCGTGTTTCTAGCTAAACAAAGAAAATTGGTACTTTTTATTCTTATTGCTGGCTTGAACTTTTCATATGTCTTGTGATCAGAATGTATACAAGTCAAAACATGATCATATTTATAATGTTTTTCTCATCTGAATACACTTTTATGCTCGTTGGAGAAATATTTCATAAGGGCGTCCGCCATGTTCCGATAGTTTAGATACAGTTACTAAGTTACTATGCGTCATTACGAAGGAAGTGACGTCATGACTGTTGAAGCCAATTTAGGGAATAGAAGGTCTGCAGGTGCAAGGTCCCGTCTGCAGGATGGATGTGTCTCATCATCTAGTCAGCTGATCCTGCGTAGGGCGTTGCTTCCCGAACTTTCTTGCGAAACAGATTACGGTTTTCCGCCAGTCTACTTGCTTGAGTTGCTGTCATTCCCAGACATTCACATATATCTTGTTCCCAGCTTCTTGTTGTTCTACCTCTTCCTCTCTTGCCGTCTACCCTTGTCTGCAGAATGTGCTTTTCTAATGATTCGTGGCGAGTCGTGTGGCCAAAATAGTTCAGTTTCAATTTCTTTAGTTTGAAGAAGAATTGGTGATTTTATTCCGATCCTTCTCAGGACTTCTTTGTTTGTTTGTTTTTCAGTCCATGATATTCTGAGTATTTTTCTGTAGCATGCCATTTCAAAAGCTGTGTTCTTTGTGCTCTCTGCTTTGCTGATAGTCCATGCTTCGCATCCATATGTTGCAGTTGGGAAAACAACACTTTTGAGGATGTGTCTAGATGGAGAAATAAGTTAGAAAGTTATTTATACCAAACGTTAAGGTTATAAGTCAAATTTCTTTGAAATAAAAATAAAGATAAGTATTGAATTGTAAGCTTCAATTTCTAAGACGAAGACAGATAGATACTGTGGGCGTTTCGGGTTTCCCCTTTATCAACAAATCACGACGAATGAAACACTAAGGACTAATGAGATATGTGTGAATGGCGTATTTAACTCACTCAACCCTAACACCGACTAAATCTGTAGTTGACCCGGGGTTAGTTTTACACCAGCCCTATTCATTACATAATTCTGAGACAAATTATAGGCGTAGTATCAAAGCTAATTGTTTTTTCATTTATGCATGTTAATGGAAGTTGAATAAAACGATCTTTGAATGCACAAGCTCAATTTTAATACATTTTTTCCAATTTTGAAAAAAAAAGGATCAAAAATCTCTAGGATTGAGTGAGTTAAGGTGAATGGATGGTGAATATTCTTTACAGCCTAATCAATTTTTTATTATAAAGGAACTCCCAAGTCGTGTAGACTTTCATTAATGGCCCCGTGTACTCAATCTCTCTTTCAAAGAAGTAAATTACTCTGGAAGTCTTTCATGTTGCAGATTGATTGACGACAATCAATGATTGGCATTAAGAGGCGGGGGGGCATTTTGCAAAGGTTTATTTTATTGATTAGGTAGTCGTCATAATTGTTACCTCTAATGGATTAAAGAGGATATTGTGTGGCTATTGATGAACTTTACAATGGAACTTCAAGTTCAATAAACACAGATTCAGAGTCAGATTGAAAGAGAAAAACTTTTTAATTGAATTAAACTGAGCTTTTATATATAGCGCAATATCCAATAAACGTGCTCAAAGTGCTTTACAAGGGGTCCCTGGGCAACAGCAATATTTAACATGTAGGACGGGACATGACGCCTGTTAGGCGATATTGCCTTTTTTTCGGACAGAGTCAACGATGTTAACGGCCAGGTACTCATTTTACACCTGAGTACGGTGAGTGAATGTGAGTAAAGAGTCTTTTCCAAGGACTCAACTATGCGCCGAGCGAGCGAGGCTCAAACCCAGGACCTTCTTATCCTAAGGCGAGTGTCATACCATAAGACCACAATAGAGTTCAGTAACTCAAAACTAGGTTTTACTGTCATTGCACACGTGACCCACTCTCAGTCTGTCGTGTTATTGAAGAATACAGTGTGTGCTATTTGGTTAATATTGCATAATATAGATAGTATGCAGATGACGTCACTCAGGCCTTTGTTATTGTTTTTGCCATCCGCGTTTGTGAGTTGTTCTCACTAAACTGTATTAACCAGACTATAAAAGTTCATGGTTACACCGAGTTTGTGTGTTGGTCCGTTATACTTCCGGATGGCAATGTTGTGAACTCCTTGGCCAAGCGCATTCTATCTATACTGTGTTTCCTAAAACAACGGCAGCGGTCTGGTACTGTGTCAGTGTAAAACAAGTTGTGTAAACAAATGACTTTGAATGGGAGCGATCTGTAGATAGTATGCGCTTGGCTAAGAAGCTCATAACATTGCCATCCGGAAGTATAACGGACCAACACACAAAACTGTGTGTATCCATGAACGTTTATAGTCGGGTTAATACAGTTCAGTGAGCATTACTCATAAACGCGGATGGGAAAAAACAATAACAAAGAC
>NC_088370.1:35255176-35275176 GCF_034508935.2 Berghia stephanieae | reverse complement strand
CAAGCGCCGTAAAACCCTTAAAATCATTTTTAAAACATAAACAATATCTCAGTGCGGTAAGGTGATGGAGCAAACAACATCATCATCCATCGTGGCTTGTACTCTTGAGTACGTTGCCGGTCAATTGTCTCCACGAATCACGATCCTCTGCGGTGCGCATGAAATCTGTGTTGCTTTTTTAGTCACATTTGGCCATTCTTAGGTTATTTAGATAAGTCATTCTTTGTCTTTCTCTAGCTCTCTTTCCTTCGATCATCCCAGATGTTACCAACTTTTCTATTCCATCTCTTCTCTACACATGTCCCAGAAACCGTAACTGCCTCTTTCTGATGTTATCTATCAGTATTCTTCTCTTTCTCACCTTCTCCAACACTTCCTCGTTCGTACACCTGTCTGTCCATGATACCCTCAACATTCTTCTATACACCAACATATCAAATGCCTCTAACCTCCTCGTACATTCTTAGTCAAGCGTCCACGTTTCACAACCGTATAAAAGGGTACTTATAACATATGTTTCTACTACTTTCATTCTGGTCTTCAAGTTTATGTTGTTTGACACAACTGGTCGCATTTTATGGAACACGTTTTTTGCTATTGCTATTCTTTGTTTTATATCCTCTATGTCACGTGCGTCATGGGTGATGATAGTGCCTAAATATATAATTTCTTTACTTGTTTGATGGTCTCTCCTTTGCTTAACAAGTGGAAGGTCGTGTTGTTGTCATTCTTTCAGACCACCATGCATTCGGTTTTCTTAACATTTAGTTTCAGGCCCATCTCTTCACTTTTGCACACCACTATATCTAAAATTTTCTGCACGTGTTCTGGAGAGTAGGCCATCAGAGTACCATCGTCTGCGTATCTTATGCTATTCATATTCTGCCCTCCAACGACGACGCCTTTCATATCTTCAATATCTTTGAATATTATTTCACTATATATGTTAAAAAGGTCCGGTGATAAGACCTTGTCTTACACCCTTCTCAATGTTAAAGAAGTCCGATGTTTCATTATCCAGTTTGACACACGCTGCTTGATTTCAATATCAGTTTTTCACAAGTCGAAGGTCTTTACTGTCTATACCGATCTTTTCCAAGATTTTGAATTGCGTTTCGTGCTGTACTGAATCAAAACCTTTGGAATAATCAATGAAGCATAGATAAAGTGATTTTTGTTTTTCCATTGACCGTTGCATTAATGTTTTCAATGTAAAGATTGCATTTACTGTACCATTTTCTTTAACAAAACCAAACTGCTCGTCACTTATCTCTGGAGAGATCTTACCCCTCATTCTTTTCATAAGTATTCTTAACATAATTTTGTGGCCTGGCTCATTATGCTGATTGTTCTGTGTTGGTTACAGTCAATACTTCCTTGTTTTTGGGTATCGTAATGAATACCGATTGTCTTAAGACATTAGGCAATTCACCCTTTTCGTATAAGACATTAAAGGCTTTTGTCAGAATGTCTATTCCCAGATCGTCGAGGGCGTCAATCAATTCTATTGAGAAACTATCTTGGCCTACCGCTTTCCCCTTTTTCATCTCTTTGCAAGCAGCTTCAACTTCTTCTCGCATAATCTGGGGACCCGTGTTCACAGTAGAGATTTCTTTATCCAAGCTCGTCCCTCTTTTGTCATCCGCGTATAGATTTTTTATGTATACTGCCCAACGATCCAAAATTTCGTTGTTGTCGATAAGTATATTACCTTTTGCGTCTTTAACGCATTTTCTTGCCACGGCTGGTCGTTTTCCACTTAGATTTTGTATTGACTGGTAGAATTGTTTGGTGTTAGAATGTGTTGCAAGCGCCGTAAACCCTTAAAAACATAAAAACATAAACAATATCTCAGTACGGTAAGGTGACGGAGCAAAAAGCAACAGACGCTGTCAAAACGTCCCATTGCCATTATTCATTTATATCACCCCGGCGTTCACGTCATTCTGTATTCTTCATTTGTATGATCAGTCATGCATAACGTATTAATATTTGGAAATGGTTATTCAGTATCAGATACTGAATAGTGCTTTGCCACTATTCAGTATCCATAAGGAACTCTTTTATTATAGAGAGAGTGAAAAGTGCGACAATCTCAGTTGAATGTAAATAAACTGCTGACCTACTACCAGATTGCACTCGTGCAGTAACTGACAGCCCGATTCAAAGTTGTAGAAATATTTTGATCGTTATTTTTAAATTTCTGCTATTGTGCAATTAACATAGTTCAAAATATCAAAAGAAGAGTGGCATTCAAATACATTTTTTAATGTCTAAATAGACATGATTAAATGTCACTAAAAGTTCAGTGACACCATGGCTTGATGGATAAGCTGTTTGACTCTGAACTTAAGGTTCGAGAGTTCAAATCCCGGCCGGGTTAACTTTTATTTTTCCCCAATATTTTTGTTTTAATCATTTTATTTGCTTGTAATATATTTTAATGTTTATATTATACTATTATTATTATTATTATTATTATTATTATTATTATTATTATTATTATTATTATTATTATTATTATTATTATTATTATTATTATTATTATTATTATCATTATTATTATTATTATTATTATTATTATTTATTATTATTATTATTATTATTATTATTATTATTATTATTTCTACTTACTATTATTATTATTGTTGTTGTTGTAATCGTCATCATCATCATTATTATGATTATGATTTTTAAATCAAGTAGTAGGAGTTATTTAATCAGTTATCGATTTATTACGAATATCTTTTATGTGTTATAATCTCGTTGTTTTTCATTGATGTGCTCTTCTATTGTTTATTACTTTTAAAAATCTTGCTTTTTTCTGTTTGTCTCATTTGTTGTTGTTGTTGTTCTTGTTGTTGTTTTTGTTTGTTTGTTTGTTTTGTCATCTAAGACAATCCTGATTCATTATAAATATGTGGCCAGACTTTCTGCCATTTTTAATTGAATGATGTACTTCCGTGAATTAATTGCAGTATTATATTAAAATTTACGTGATAATATAATAATAATAATAATAATAATAATAATAATATTAATAATAATAATAATAATAATAATAATAATAATAATAATAATAATAATAATAATAATAATAATAATAGTAATAATAATGATGATAATAATAATAATAATAATAATAATAATAATAATAATAATAATAATAATAATAATAATAATAATAATAATAATAATAATAATAATAATAGACGTCTAATAATAATAATAATAATAATAATAATAATAATAATAATAATATAATAATAATAATTTAAACAGATACTGAATATTAGACTACAATTGACATCTATTTACTGAATACACGTGGTATTTTTAGGGGTGTTTCTTTTTTACGAAACCTGAAACCTGCCGAAACACGCCGAAACCTGACAAAGTTAGGGGAAGCAGGCAGCAGTGGGGAGTGAACCTGGGACTCAGGGAAGTGTACACCATTGGGGAGTGAACCTGGGACTGGGTTTCGTAACAAAAAAGCAATTACTTTTTTACGAAACCCAACAATATCCAACAAAGTTATGGAAAGAAAGTAGGCAACAGTGGGGGAGTGAACCTGAGACTCAGGGAAGTGTACACTATTGGGGAATAAACCTAAGTCTATGGTTTTTCGGTGGGTTTTGGCGGGTTTCGTAAAAAAGTAATTGCTTCATTCTCGTCTGGTACCCAACTCCCATAGTCCCAGGTTCATTTCCACTGATATCCTCTTCTCACAGTCCCAGGTTCACTCTCAACCAGTGTGCACTTCCCTGAGTCCCGGTTCATTGCCCAATGGTGCCCACTTCCCATAACTTTTGATAATTTCGGTAGGTTTCGAAATAAAAGTACATTCTGAGCTCACTGTCCTGGTATCAGCCTCTCGCAGTCCCAGGTTCAATCCTCATCTGTGTCCAAATCCCAGATTCACTCCCCACTGCTGCCTGCTTCCCATAACGTTGTCGGGTTTTGGCGGGTTTCGTAAAACAGTAATTCCCCCTCCCCCTTGGTATTGTCTTTTTACAATATCCAGAGTCCCAGGTTCACTCCCCACAAGTGTACACTTCCCTGAATCTCAGGTTCACCCCCCACTGTTGCCTACTTCAATAACTTTGTCGGATATTGCCAGGTTTCGTCGGGTTTCGTAAAAAAGTAATTGCTTTTATATGAAACTCGCTGAAGCACGCTGAAAACCAGAGTCTCAGGTTCACTCCCCACTGGCGTACACTTCCCTGAATCTCCCATAACTTTGTCGGATATTGCCGGGTTTCGTATAAAAGTAATTGCATTTATATGAAACTCGCTGAAACCCGCCGAAAACCAGAGTCTCAGGTTCACTCCCCACATGTGTATACTTCCATGAATCTCAGGTTCACCCCCCACTATTGCCTACTTCAATAACTTTGTCGGATATTGCCAGGTTTCGTCGGGTTTCATAAAAAAGTAATTGCTTATATATGAAACTCGCTGAAATTCGCCTAAACCCAGAGTCTCAGGTTCACTCCCTACTGGTGTACACTTCCCTGAGTCTCAGGTTCAGTCCCCATTATTTGCTTACTTTCCATAACTTTGCCCCAATTTGTTGGCATTTGGCGCATTTCGTAAACAAAAAGTAATTGCTTTTTTAAAATAACAAAATCCGCCGAAACCCATTCCCAGGTTCACTCCCCACTGGTGTACACTTCCCCGAATCTCAGGTTCACTCCCCACTGTTGCCTACTACCCATAACTTTCTTGGATATTGCAAGGTTTCGTCGGGTTTTGTAAAAAAGTAATTGATTTTATATGAAACTAGCTGAAGCTCGCCGAAAACCATAGTCTCAGGTTCACTCCCCACTGGTGTACACTTCACTCAGTCCCAGGTTCACTCCCCACGCGTTGCCTACTTTCCACTTCTTTGCCGCATATTGTCGGGTTTCGTACAAAAGTAATCCCCCCCCCCAATTTGTTATTGCTTTTTTATAAAACCCAGAGTCCCAGGTTCACTCCCCACTGGTGTACACTTCCCTGAATCTCAGGTTCACCCCCTCCTCCCCCCCCCCTCAGCCTCTACACACACACACACACACACACGCTGCTGCCTACGTCCCATAACTTTGTCGGATATTGCCAGGTGTCGTCCGGCTTTTTATTACGAAACCCGCTGAAACCCAGTCCCAGGTTCACTCCCCACTATTGTACACTTCTCTGAGTCCGAGATTCACTCCCACAGCTGCCCTCTTCCCATAACTTTGTCGGGTTTCGGGAAAAAAAAACACCGTATTATAGTGCAAAACCACTATTCAGTGTCAGATACTGAATAGTGCAAAACCACTATTCAGTATCAGATACTGAATAGTACAAAACCACTATTCAGTATCAGATACTGAATAGTGCAAAACCACTATTCAGTATCAGATACTGAATAGTGCAAAACCACTATTCAGTATCAGATACTGAATAGTGCTAGCCTTAATATTTTGGTTACAATGGATTCGTCAATAGGTTATCTCCCTTGCTGTCAGGCCTCGCTGTCAACTATCTTTCTTTTCATCTGTTGCTACAAGATTTCTAACGCAATTAACTTCATTTATTGTTTGTTTGGTTTTTTTTAAATGGTTTTACGGCGCATGCAACACATTAAGGTCATATTAGCGCCAGTATAAAGGAAGAAAATGGGATAGTAAAAAGTTCTAGAATTACAATTAAAGCACCCAAGAGAAAGTAAGACAAAGGGGAACTGGGAACAAATAGGGATCAGATGTAGATTCCAAGAGCATACCACCAATGTACTTTGTTTGAGATCACCCATAAGTCTCATCCGGACACATGCACAAAATCCAACAAAGAGGAATACACTCAAATGCTTACATTATACATTAAAAATAACAAATATAATAATACATAACAGAGAGATGATTTACAAGGAAAATAAAAAATAATCTCCAAAAACAATAACTATAGATTTGACTGTTTCCCTCCCAGCCAGGACTCCGACCAGGTCCAGGAAAAAAAAACAAGTAATATCATTCCAAGACAAAGACAGAAAGCTTGTTGGATAAGATATAAGGGGATAGAAGACACAGTTTGTACCTCCCTGCACACTATGGAAGATCAGGATCCCCACCCAGAACTTTATTTGTAATTCCTCTATATCCCTTACCAATGGAAGTCCAGTTCGCCCTATTGCGGCTTGAGGTCTGGAGTTTTCAGAAAGAGGGCAACAACAGCTTGACTTTATCATTGTTTGCCTCATTCCCTATATAGATAGTTCGAAGATGACGTCACTCAGGTCTTTGTTATTGTTTTTTGCCATCCGCGTTTATGAGTAATGCTCACTGAACTGTATTAACCAGACTATAAACGTTCATGGATACACACAGTTTTGTGTGTTGGTCCGTTATACTTCCGGATGGCAATGTTATGAGCTTCTTAGCCAAGCGCATACTATCTATAGTAAAATCGGATAAGATTATTATCATCATTATCATCTACATCATCATTAATATTATTGGGAAGCAGAAAAAAACAAAACATTCGTGTTTTTCGGATCTAAATTACCCTGCCAAGATACCAGAAAACGGTCGGGGATTCCGGAAGCCTCTGATCGTGAAAATACTAACGAAAGAGTGAAAATGGAGAGGCGCCGTATAGATAGTATGCGCTTGTCTAAGAAGTTCACAACATTGCCATCCGGAAGTATAACTGGCCAATACACACAACTGTGTGTAGCCATGAACGTTTATAGTCTGGTTAATACAGTTTAGTGAGCACTACTCATAAACGCGGATGGCAAAAAACAATAACAAAGACCTGAGTGACGTCATCTTCGAACTATCTATAGATAGTTCGAAGATGACCTCACTCAGGTCTTTGTTATTGTTTTTTTGCCAGCCGCGTAGTTCTCACTAAATCGTATTAACTAGACTATAAATGTTCATGGTAACACACAGTTGTGTGTATTGGCCAGTTATACTTCCGGATGGCAATGTTGTGAACTTCTTAGACAAGCGCATACTATCTATACGACGCCTCTCCATTTTCACTCTTTCGTTAGTACTTCAAAATACCATATTAAAAGCCAAGTACATATCCACAGGGGACATAATCCACCAATAAAAGTAGACACATTTTGATATCCCACATTATTTCCCTTGAATAAAAGATAAAGTCATTATTATATCATTCATTCAAATGTTTTCATTCTTTGTATGATGTGAGTCATGCACGTTATAAATAGAATGAAGTTGACGTCACTCAAGTCTTTGTTATTGCTTTTTAATTTTTGCCATCCACGCATATGAGTAATTCTCACTTAACTGTATTATCCAGACTATAAAAGTTCAACGTTATGAGTTTCTTAGCCAAGCGCATACTATCTACACTCAACATTCTTGTATCTATTGCATTGCACTTAATCTTTGCCCAATATTACATGTCTTCTTGATAAATGTCACTATGCTGGTGTCGATCAAATTAAAGAAATAAACTACAATTATGAATTTTATATATATATATATATTATATATATATATATATATATATATATATGAGTGTTGGTGGGTACTTGTAGGTACAAAAGTGCTCGATAATGGTGGTTAGAGCTAATATATAATGTAAATTTTCACTCACATTTTTTGCCGAGACGATTCGTTTCTGTGTTTTTCCTTTAATTCACACTTCTTCAGTCGGCATAATCCATTCTGTCATGACAGAATGGATTATGCCGGCTGAAGAAGTGTGAATTAAAGGAAAAACACAGAAACGAGTCGTCTCGGCAAAAAATGTGAGTGAAAATTTACATTTTATATATATATATATATATATATATATATATATATATATATATATATATATATATATATATATAATAATATATATATATATTATATATATATATATATATATATATATATACATACATATATATATATATATATATATATATATATTATATATATATATATATTTATATATATATATATGTATATATATATATATACATGTGTGTGTGTGTGTGTGTATGCGCGCGTGTGTGTGCGAAGCCATCGTTATGTTATAGCCTGATACTGAAATCCAAATGTACTGGCAGTTTGACGTCATTATTTGCTTTTTGATTGCCTAATGAGTTGTTAGTAGTGCTCATGGAAACAAGTTATTTCATTGGTTGAACTATTGAATACAAGTCACGATTTGTTTTCTTCTGTGGCAAAAGACTGGCATTTTGACGTCATTTTTTAGTCAGTATCAGCGTGGCCTTTGTAAAGTTATGGCCTGATACTGACCGTAGCCATCGTTATGTAACATTACGAAGGCCACGCACTGACCAAAAAATGACGTCTAAATGCCAGTCCTTTTGGATTTCAGTATCAGGCTATAACATAACGATGGCTACGGTATCAGGCCATAACTTTACGAAGCCACGGTGTGTGTGTGTGTGTGTGTGTGTGTGTGTGTGTGTGTGTAAAAAAAAACACTGGTTTGTTTTATTGATTTGTAAGGGGATACAATCGAGTTAATCTTATGTTGACTGTTTCTTTTGTGTTATCTCCCTTTTATAACATGTACCTCTAATGTTGAAATTGTTACTGTGTTTGAGGATATTTATTTAAAAAGTTGATTGTTGAGAATGAATGTAGGGGAAACAAATGATGATCATGTAGGAAGATTCTTCGTAAAAGGATTTACCGTATGCATTTGTACAGCAGATCTAAAAGAAAATGCGAAACCTGAAAGGAACGAAACTGAGCGCAGACCGAGAACGCGTCTCCACCAAATCACACTGGCGATAAAGTGTATTTGTGACCCTCCGTCTCAAAACGGTATTATGTCGGGATGATTCAGACCCCAAAAAGTGAATTTAGAGATAGATTGATGAGAAATTGGACCTTAGAAGTTTTTGCAATGCAAGAAATAGTCTTTATACTCCACCAGAACGTACAGAAATTAAACCCAAGTTGGATATTTGTGGCTATGAATTCAATTTCCCTTACCGAGTGGATCCCGACATAATACCGCTTCGATACGGTGGGTCACATTTTGTATATCCGTGTCCCAAAATTAAAAACGTCAATAACAAATTAATTATTTAATCACAACTTTGAACTAGTTCTGATAACCTATAATGATAACATCCAAGCCCACATTGCAATGACAGAAGATTTTCTTCATGTCAACAAATATGTAGGGAGAACACCAACATCAATGGGAACTACCCTGAACCAGGACCTCTCTACATATCAGAAATTTCTGGATTCAGATGAGGCCGAATTAATCCCTGAAGCACTAAGAAATACTGCAGTGCCCTCCGTACTAAAGTCACAACAAGATTTTTATATTGTATTTTAGCATTATCTAGAGGTCGTCTCAATGCAGTTTTATCATGTAGTCGCCATAACGACCCCAATACAAATACATAATTACGTATTAAGTAGCATAGGAAACATAAATGCACAGCATCAATGTGGTGTGTTATTTTGATATTCTTCCATATTTTTATGGTCCAACGATGCGAGTCCAAAGTCCAAAGGTTAATTCTTGAGGAAATGAGATTGACCTTAAGGCGACCAGAAAATTGTCGCCATTATGACATTTTAAAAAAGCGCTTTGAGTGGATATCGCGCTATATAAAAGCTCTTTCTTTAAGGTTTCCTAAAATTACTGAGCTCGGGGGCGTCTTTGATTTCTTTTGCCCATTTGCTCCATACTTCTTGGGCCTCGACAGGGACATATTTTTCAGCAAGAGACGGAGAAGAAAAGGTTTGTTTATTTATAATTATAATAGTAAGACAAAGAATAAGTATAGAGGGAACAAAATTGACGTCACTCAGCCCTTTGCTGTTGTTTTTAGACGGCCATTTTGATGATTAGTTCTCACTAAATTATAGATAGTTCGAAGTTGACGTCACTCAGATCTTTGTTATTGTTTTTTTGCCATCCGCGGTTATGAGTAATGCTCACTGAACTGTATTAACCTGACTATAAACTTCATGGATACACACAGTTTTGTGTGTCGGTCCGTTATACTTCCGGATGGCAATGTTATGAGCTTCTTAGCCAAGCGCATACTATCTATATCAATCAGACTCAAACGAATATTTTTGTGTTCGTGGATAGCTCACACGGTAGAGCCACGCTCTCACCTGCCAGGCGGAGTTGTCGTACCAATAAGGTCGCAGTTCAAACCCCACCACCGCCGCGAAAATAATTTTTATTCTCTATTGTCTTCTGGCACTTTTCTACTCACTTCATATCTTGTTGTTACCAACATAAGTGCCTGCTCCACTCACTTTTCTGAATTAAAAATTCACCCCATACACCGGAGCATACTCAATGTCTCAATCGTTTCTATGTTATATGTTTGTGATGAGAATATTGGCTATAAGCTAAACTGCTGGTCAAATTACTTCGCGATGGTGGCGAACGAATCGGCGATCTCAAGAAGTGGGTGAGAGAGGATCTAGAATGACTTTGGGTTTGAAACGATATTTTTGTGTTCGTGGATAGCTCACACGTAGAGCCACGCTCTCACCTGCCAGGCGGAGTTGTCGTACCATAAGGTCGCAGGTTCAAACCCACCACCGCCGCGAAAATAATTTTATTCTCTATTGTCTTCTGGCACTTTTCTACTCACTTCATATCTTGTTGTTATCAGACTCAAGCTATAAACGTTTTAAGTTAAACATAGTTTTGTGTGTTGGTAAGCTATATCGTAGCCATCGTTAACATATAGCCTGACACAAGAACCTTCTAGGACTGGCAGTTTGACGTCATTTTTTTAGGTTTGTGTAGCGTCTAGTGAGTTGTCGTTAGTAGAGCTCATGGAAACAAGTTATTTCATTGGTTGAACTATTGAATACAACTCACGATTTGTTTTCTTTTGTGGCCAAAGACTGGCATTTTGACGTCATTTTTTGGTCAGTGTTAGGCAAGAACTTTACGATGGCTACGGTTATATCCGACTGGCGGATGTTGTGAATATTTTACCTAAATGCATAACTTGAATTATTGTTACATTCTTAGTTCCTATGACAAGATTAGATGCTGGTTGATCCATATACCAAAGAAATCAAGAGGGATCGTATGGTTTATGGGTATAGACAATCACCACTTGATTCTCAGTTAAATTGGATTTCTGTTTATTAGGATTCAATAGTCTGATGACACGTCCGCCCAGCAACCAGCAGCTTGGTTCTAAACACAGAAAATCAGTATTTTTTAATTTCTTCATGCTGGCTATAACTTTTTCACATGTCATGTGATCAGAATGTATAAAAGTCAAAACATTTTCAGATTTATAATGTTTTTCTCCTCTGGATACATTTTTATGCTCGTCGGAGAAGAATTCCATAAGGGCGTCCGCCATTGTTCCGATAGTTTAGAACCAGTTACTAAGTTATTATGCGTCATTACGAGGGAAGTGACGTCACGACTGTTGAAGCCTATTCCTGACATACAAAAACCTCAAAAATAACTATGCCTTTCCGCCACGACATCATAAGACATCGTCGCCTCGGCAACTCATGAAGGAATATAAAATCCACCAAACAAGATGTCTGATGTCAACAGGAATCGCCCATGTTGCCCGAATGAGCAAAATGGGGGTTAATAATCTTACCCATTGAAAAAAAAGCGGGGCTCGAACCCAGGACCTTCCGGGTCACAGTTTAATGCCTTAACCACTCGGCCACTTCGCCCCCAATATAATTATGATTAAATTCGAATACACAGGGTATTCAATTATTGGTTGGTCTAAAGTATGATATGATATGATATGATAGATATGATATGATATGACATGATATCAATGATAGATATATGATATGATATGAAATGATCGATATGATATGATATGGTATGATATGATATGATATAATATGATATGATATGATATGATATGATGTGATGCGATACGATATGATACGATACGATACGATACGATATGATATGATATGATATGATATGATAGGATATGATATGATATGATACGATATGATAGATATGATATGATATGATATGATATGATATGACATGATATGATATGATATGATATGATATGATACGATACGATACGATACGATACGATATGATATGATATGATATGATATGATATGATATGATATGATATGATACGATATGATACGATATGATATGATATGATATGATATGATATGATATGATATGATATGATATGATATGATATCATATGATATGATATGATATGATATGATATGATATGGTATGATATGATATGATATGATATGATATGATATGATACGATATGATATGATATGATATGATATGATACGATACGATACGATACGATATGATATGATATGATATGATATGATATATGATATGTATGATGATATGATATGATATGATATGATATGATATGATAGATATGATATGATATGATATGATATGATATGATATGATATGATATGATATGATATGATATGATATGATATGATATGATATGATATGATATGATATGATATGAAATGATATGATATGATATGATATGGTATGATATGATATGATATGATATGATATGATATGATATGATATGATATGATATGATATGATATGTATGATATGATATGATATGATATGATATGATTGATACGATATGATATGATATGATATGATATGATACGATACGAATTTCGATATGATATGATATGATATGATATGATATGATATGATATGATATGATATGATAGATTTGATATGATATGATATGATATGATATGATATGATATGATATGATATGATATGATATGATATGATATGATATGATATGATATGATAGATATGATATGATATGATACGATATGATATGAATGATATGATATGATATGATATGATATGATATGATATGTATGATATGTTATGATAGGATATGGTATGATATGATATGATATGATATGATATGATATGATATGATATGATATAATATGATATATATTGATATGATATGATATGATATGATATGATATGATATGATATGATACGATACGATACGATACGATAGATACGATACGATACGATATGATATGATATGATATGATATGATATGATATGATACGATACGATACGATATGATATGATATGATATGATATGATATATATTATGATAGGATATGGTATGATATGATATGAATTGATATGATATGATATGATATGATATGATATGATATGATATGATAGTGATACGATACGATATAGATATGATATGATATGATATGATATGATATGATATGACATGATATGATATGATATGATATGATACGATACGATACGATACGATATGATATGATATGAATGATATGATATGATACGATCGATACGATACGATACGATATGATATGATATGATATGATATGATACGATACGATACGATATGATATGATATGGTATGATATGATATGATATGATATGATATGATGTGATATGATATGATGTGATATGATATGATAGATAATATGATATGATTGTGATATGATATGAATGATATGTATGATATGATATGATATGATATGATATGATATGAACATGATATGATATGATATGATATGATACGATAGATACGATACGTAGATATGATATGATATGATATGATATGATATGATGATATGATATGATATGATATGGTATGATATGATATGATATGATATGATATGATATGATACGATATGATACGATATGATATGACATGATATGATAGATATATGATATGATAGATATGTTATGATATGACATGATATCAATGATAGATATATGATATGATATGAAATGATCGATGATAGATATGATATGATATGATATGATATGATATGATGTGATATAGATATGATATGATAGCTATGATATGATAGATATGATATATGATCAATATGCTATGATATGACATGATATATGATATGATATGATATGATATGATATGATAAATACGATTTATGATAGATATGATATGATAATATATGATATGATATGATATGATATGATATGATATGATTGATATGATATGATATGATATGATTGATATGATATGATATGATATGATATATGTGATATGATATGATATGATACGATATGAGATGAGATGAGATGATATGATATGATGTGATATGATATGATATGATATGATATGATATGATGTGATATGATATGATATGATATGATATGATATGATGTGATATGATGTGATATGATATGATATGATATGATATAACTATATAAATAACTCTGATACACTTATCATGAATGAGTTTTATGTAGCGCAATATCCACTAAATTTTGTCCTCAAGACCCTTTACAAGGAGTCCCTAGCGGACAGCAACACTCAATATGTAGAACGAGACATGACTGCAGTTAACGGATGATACCATTTCCCCCCGACAGAAACTCATGTTACACTTGAGTCCAGTGAGAGAATGCGAGTCAAGATTATTTTTCAAGGACGCAACTATGCGTGTATTCACAATGCTTTTTCGCTTCACAATGTTTTGGGTTGTTTTTCTTTCCCGCGCAGGCTATATGAAACTATGTTTTCATTTCAGCGTTAGGTGCACAGGCCTGTTAGGTGTCATTTTTTGTATACTATCTTTTAACAAACAAGGCTTAGGCGAGTGAGGTAATTGTGTGTTAAGTGCCCAACCCAAAGACACCACCAGAAGCTTCCACGATCACTACGATCGTTACCTATTCAGTCAATGGCCACGCTTAAGATCGCTTGACTTTTGTGACAAGACGAAAGACACCTTAGCTTTGTAATCAAAGATGGTACGTGTACGCTAGTTCAACCATATTAATCAGCAGAGATTGTGTGCAGTGCAGTGTTAGACACAACCACCTCTTGATTATCAATTGAACTTTAAATATTTATTAAAGCAACACGAAAATATACGTTGTCAATTGAACATGAAATCTGTACCAAACAAGGCAACACTAAAATACTGGTTGTCAATTGGACATGAAATATGTACCAAACAAGGCAACACTAAAATAATGGTTGTCAATTGGACATGAAATGTGTACCAAACAAGGCAACACTAAAATAATGGTTGTCAATTGGACATGAAATGTGTACCCAAACAAAGAAATACGAAAACATAAGTTGGAAATTGAACGTGAGATCTGGACAAAACAAAACAACACGAAAGCGTAAGTTGTCAACTGAACACGAAATCTGTACCAAACAAGCCAACACAAAAACATCCATTGTCAATTGAACACGAAATCTGTACCAAACAAGGCAACACAAAAACATCCATTGTCAATTGAACACGAAATCTGTACCAAACAAGGCAACACTAAAACATACGTTGTCAATTGAACATCAAATCTGTACCAAACAAAGCAACACTAAAACATCCATTCTCAATTGAACATCAAATCTGTACCAAACAAGGCAACACAAAAACATCCATTGTCAATCGAACGTGAAATCTGTACCAAACGAAGCAACACTAAAACATACGTTGTCAATCACTCACTCACACATATGCAGACAAGTAAAATCGTATTCATCGTCACCAACATCGTCATCAACAGCATCACCATCATCATCATCATCATCATTATCATCATCATCATCATCATCATCATCATCATCATCATCATCATCATCATCATAATCATAATCATCATCATCATCATCATCATCATCATCATCATTATCATCTTCATGTACCATATTTCTAAATTTACTTTCATTTTTTGGGGTCTGGTTCATCCGGACATAACACCATTCTGAGACAACGTGTCACAACAAACAAACAAAACAATAAATGAGGTGAGTAGGAAAGTGCCAGAAGACAACAAAGAATAAAAACTTCGCAGCGGCGATGGGGGCTCGAACCCGCGACCTTACTGGTACGACAACTCCGTATGGCCAAGGAGATCATGACACTAGCGATTTGAGCTATCCACGACCCCCCCCCCCCCACCCCACCCCTCCCCCAAAAAGTCATTTCAAAGCTTAGTCTAACTTGAGCCTCTTTCCCCGACTTCTTGAGGTCACGGGTTCAACACACACAAACCCCGCGAAGTTGGTTGGCCAGCGTTTAAGCTTAATAGCCAATATTCTCAACACAAACATGTAACAAACAAACAAAAACGTTTTCAGAGACATGACATAACCTAACAATAGTCATTCATATAGCACAAACTTCCAAACTGATCAAATGCTCATCGGCGCTTAGAATTATCGATGGCTCACTCGCATACTCATGGGGTCGTGGATAGTTCATACGGTAGAGTCACGATCTGCTCGGCCAGACGGAGTTGTCGTACCAGTAAGGTCGCGGGTTTGTTTTTGTGTTGTGTGGATTTCAAGTTTTGGGGGAAATTCTGAAAATGGCTGGTAAGGAGATGGTTAAGCTTAAATTCTGGCCAACTTCGAGACGTTTGTTTGTGTTGAACCTGTGACCTTAAGGAGTCGGGGAGAGAGGCTCTAGTTAGACAGAGGTTTGAAGCGATTTTTTTTTGGGGGGGGGGGTCGTGGATAGCTCATACGGTAGAGTCACGATCTCCCCGGCCAGGCGGAGTTGTCGTACCAGTAAGATCGCGGGTTCGAGCCCCCATCGCCGCGGCAAAGTATTTATTTTCTGTTGTCTTCTGGCACTTTCCTACTCACTTCATTTCTCGTTATACACATACAACATTCACTATCACAACACACTCACATGCACATCCACTGTTCACTAAATAATAAATTCACTATTTCACTGTTAATTCTAGATACCATACACCTGTTTTAAAAATGATTCAATTTTTTTTTGTTTAACTTGAAAGAGGAAAAGAAGCCAGATTTATTTGTTTGAAGGGATAGAAAGTTCCAAGTGGTTGATCCAACTTAAGTAAAAGAGCAATTGAAAATCATAGTCTGATAAACGTACATCGAGATTATAGATACTAGTGTGTACTTGGCTAAGAAGATCACAACATTGCCATCCGGAAATATAACGAACCAACACACAAAACTAGGTGTAACATTGAACGTTTATAGAACTGGTTAATACAGTTTAGTGAGAATTACTCATAAAAACGGATGGCAAAGAACAATAACAAAGACCCGAGTGACGTCAACTTCGTTCTATCTATAACAATACAAGCATAGTTGTCCGTTCAATTGGATTCAGTAGTCTGATGTCACGCCGCCCGGCCATCTTGGTTCTAAACAAAGAAAATCGGTACTTCTAATTCTTCATGCTGGCTAGAACTTTTTCACATGTCATGTGATCAGAATGTTTTAAAAAGTCAAAATATGATCATATTTATAATGTTTTTCTCCTCTTGATAGACTTTTATGCTCGTCGGAGAGTTATTTCAACAGGGCGTCCGCCATTGTTCCGATAGTTTAGAGCCAGTTACTAAGTTACCATGCGTCATTATGAGGGAAGTGGCGACACGATTGTTGAAGCGTATTTCTCTGATCTTTATAGATAGTTCGAAGATGACGTCATTCGTGTCTTTGTTATTGGTTTTTTTTTTGTTGTTTTTTTTTTTGTTTTTTTTGCCATCGGCGTTTATGAGTACTTCTCACTAAATTGTATTAACCAGACTATAAACCTTCACGGTTACACACAGTTTTGTGTGTTGGCCAGTTTTACTTCCGGATGGCAATGTTGTGAACTTCTTAGCCAAGTGCATACTATCTATAGACAATACATATGTGACCCTCCGTCTCAAAACGGTATTATGTCGGAATGATTCAGACCCCAGAAAGTGAATTTAGAAATAGAATGATGAGAAATTGGACCTTAGAAGTTTTTGTAAAGCAAGAAATAGTATTTATACTCCAGCATGACGTAGAGAAATTAAACCCAAGTTTTGTAATTTGTGGAAATGAATTCAATTTCCCTAACCGAGAGTATCCCGACATAATACCGCTTTGAGACGGGGGGTCACATATTTCGATTTCGTAAGAGAACTCCACAGAGCGTATCATTTAGGCACGGATGGCAGGTGTTTCTGCATTTGTGACCCCCCGTCTCAAAGCGGTATTTTGTCGGGATACTCTCGCTAGGGAAATTGAATTCTTTGCCACAAATACCAAACTTGGGTTTAATTTCTTTACGTCTTGCTGGAGTGTAAATACTATTTCTTGCTTTAAAAAAACTTCTAAGGTCCAATTTCTCATCATTCTATTTCTAAATTCACTTTCTGGGGTCTGAATCTTCCCGACATAATACCGTTTTGAGACCGAGGGTCACATTAAATATTTTGTATATTTCGCTCACTTATTATAGAATCCTTGACCAATGTTAAGAACGGAAAATGCGGCTATGTGGTCTAGTGGTATGACACTCTCTGTCGGATCCGAAGGTCCTGGGTTCGAGCGTTAACAGCGTTGTCTCTGTCCGTAAAAAATTGTAACATCGCCTAACCGTCCCGTCCTAAATGTTAAATGTTGCTGTTGGCAAGTCCTTGTAAACGCTTTGAACAGATTTAGTCGATATTGCTCTATATAAAAGCTCAAATTTTTTTTTAATTGTTTATACAAATTTTAAGGAATTATTTGTTTTGAAAATAGTGAGAGAAACCCACTAACTGGTACCGATTCAATGCAAGTACTCCTACCTCATTGTCAGAGGGTTGACACACAACCCACTTGCTAAATATGATGGCGGATAGTTGCTGGGTGGGGATCCTGACCTCCCATAGCGGGCAGGGAGGCACATGCTGTGTCTTCTATCACCCTGTATCTGTTTTCCAATTGCTTTCTGTCTTTGTCTTGGAATGAGATTACTTGGTTTTGTCCTGACCCTGGCCGGAGTCCTTGACTGAGAGGGAAACAGTCAAATGTATAGTTATATTTTTGGGAGATGATATTTTTTTTTCTTTGTAAATCATCTCTCTGTTATGCATTGTATTATGTTTAGTTTACATGTTATATTATATGATTTGTAAACATTTGAGTGTGCTCCTCTTAGTTGGGACCTGTGCTTGTGTCTGGAAGAGACTTTTAGGCGATCTCAAACTAAGTATTTTGATAGTGTGCTCTTGGAATCTTCATCTATTCCCTATTTGAACCAATTCCCCTTTGTCTTCCATTTTTTTCGGGTGCTTAAATTGTAATTCTAGACCTTTTTACTATCCCATTTTCTTCCTTTTTACTGGCGCTGATATGACCTTAATGTGTTGCAAGCGCCGTAAAACCCTTAAAAACAAAACAAAACAGCGGATATTTGACTCCTTGGAAAAGGCTCTCTACTCACATTCTCTCATCGTGTAAAATGAGTACCTGACCGTTAACAGCGTTGTCTCTGTCCGAATAAAAATTGTAATATCGCCTAACAGGCGTCGTGTCCCGTGCTAAAATGTTAAGTGTTGCTGTTGACTAGGGACCCCTTGTAAAGCGCTATGAGCACGTTAAGTGGATATTGCGCTATATAAAAGCTCGAATGAAGTTGGGTTTTGCTGAGTTTTGCTCATGCATTCTGCTGAGTTTTTCTTCTCAATTAGCAGGGATTAGTTGTTTTTTTTAAGCCCCTAAATGCCACTAACCCATACTAACCTAAGTGAAAAAAAAATAGCATTTTTATATAACTATTGGGTCTATATATGTGACCCATCGTCTCAAAACGGAATTATGTCGGAACGAACCATATGCTTAAAAGCTGAATTAATTGTTAAACTGGTCAAGTATATAAATTGTTGGCATTAGCACCCTAAAATATGGTATCCATTCTCCTCAATAAAACATACAAACTCAACACAAGTCTGATATTTCTGGCTATAAATTCAATTTTCAACATCTTAACCATCCCGACATGGTACCGTTTTGAGGCGAAGGGTCACATATATGTCTTTGCACTGGAAGCATAAACCACAAAATACTCAACGATGCCAATGAATCCAAGATTGTGCAGCTTTGTGAGTCATGATGAAATAAAATGGTTTTCGCATTTTCTCCAAAACAAATGTTTGGCACTTAGAGGCTTTTTGGAACTAACCCATTCGATTGTCATCTTACACCAACGTCTTTATTCCCTAAACCCGTCACCTTGGGGCATAATGAT
>NC_088370.1:35227676-35250176 GCF_034508935.2 Berghia stephanieae | reverse complement strand
ACTGTGAGAAGAGGATATCAGTGGAAATGAACCTGGGACTATGGAGTTGGGTACCAGACGAGAATGAAGCAATTACTTTTTTACGAAACCCGCCAATACCCACCGAAAAACCATAGACTTAGGTTTATTCCCCAATAGTGTACACTTCCCTGAGTCTCAGGTTCACTCCCCCACTGTTGCCTACTTTCTTTCCATAACTTTGTTGGATATTGTTGGGTTTCGTAAAAAAGTAATTGCTTTTTTTTTACGAAACCCAGTCCCAGGTTCACTCCCCAATGGTGTACACTTCCCTGAGTCCCAGGTTCACTCCCCACTGCTGCCTGCTTCCCCTAACTTTGTCAGGTTTCGGCGTGTTTCGGCAGGTTTCAGGTTTCGTAAAAAAAGAAACACCCCTAAAAATACCACGGGTATTCAGTAAATAGATGTCAATTGTAGTCTAATATTCAGTATCTGTTTAAATATTATTTATTATTATTATTATTATTATTATTATTATTATTATTATATTATTATTATTATTATTATTATTATTATTATTATTATTATTACTATTATTATTATTATATTATTATTATTATATTATTATTATTATTATTATTATTATTATTATTATTATTATTATTATTATTATTATCACGTAAATTTTAATATAATACTGCAATTAATTCACGGAAGTACATCATTCAATTAAAAATGGCAGAAAGTCTGGCCACATATTTATAATGAATCGGGATTGTCTTAGATGACAAAACAAACAAACAAACAAAAACAACAACAAGAACAACAACAACAACAAATGTGACAAACAGAAAAAAGCAAGATTTTAAAAAGTAATGAACAATAGAAAAGCTCATCAATGAAAAACAACAACGAGATTATAACACATAAAAGATATTCGTAATAAATCGATAACTGATTAAATAACTCCTACTACTTGATTTAAAAATCATAATCATAATAATGATGATGATGACGATTACAACAACAACAATAATAATAATAGTAAGTAGAAATAATAATAATAATAATAATAATAATAATAATAATAATAATAATATAATAATAATAATTAATAATAATAATAATAATAATATAATATATAATAATAGTATAATATAAACATTAAAATATATTACAAGCAAATAAAATGATTAAAACAAAAATATTGGGGAAAAATAAAAGTTAACCCGGCCGGGATTTGAACTCTCGAACCTTAAGTTCAGAGTCAAACAGCTTATCCACCAAGCCATGGTGTCACTGAACTTTTAGTGACATTTTAATCATGTCTATTTAGACATTAAAAAATGTATTTGAATGCCACTCTTCTTTTGATATTTTGAACAATGTTAATTGCACAATAGCAGAAATTTAAAAATAACGGTCAAAATATTTCTACAACTTTGAATCGGGCTGTCAGTTACTGCACGAGTTCAATCTGGTAGTAGGTCAGCAGTTTATTTACATTCAACTGAGATTGTCGCACTTTTCACTCTCTCTATAATAAAAGAGTTCCTTATGGATACTGAATAGTGGCAAAGCACTATTCAGTATCTGATACTGAATAACCACTTCCTAATAATAATAATAATAATAATAATAATAATAATAATAATAATAATAATAATAATAATAATAATAATAATAATAACAATAATAATAATATAATAATAAAAATAATAATAATAATAATAATAATAATAATAATAATAATAATAATAATAATAATAATAATAATAATAATAATAATAATAATAATAACAACAAAAATAATAATAAACTGTTTTCATCCTTTTCGGAAATTGTACAACGCACGTGGCAAAGAAAAGAGATGGATTAAAGTAGTGACATTACAAATACACAGAAATCACAGAAAATAACATGTAAATTAAATAAGAAGAATGTATCTATTACATGCAATAATATAGTGAATATTACATAGATATAATATAAACATTTGAAATATAATTAAGATAGTTTGACTTCTACAACGTTGTTATCGTGCGTTGCTCTCATCAGGAAGTGGAAGTGAAAGTAGATTGTTGTGTTTTCGTATTTTTATGGATTCGTGTTTATGGAGGTTCGTAATTACATAAAAGGTGTTTGTTTCTATGTCTGCATGCGGAAGTTAGTTCGTTTCTTCTGTTGAGTGTTGCTATGTTCGGTTTAGTGATGATGAAGAATTTTTCTTCCAAGCAGAGGTTGCAAATCTTAGAAGAGGGGGAGTACGACTGTGCTCTGGAGATGATTTTCCATGTGATGCTGTGTTGTATGTTTTTTTCTTTGAGGTTCCAAATGTGTTCGCTTAGTGTAGTAGAATGTCGTTTGTGTATGTTTCTGAAGGAAGATGTATGCAGGTTGTATCTGGTTTTGAATGGACACTCGGTGGGGCCAATGTATGTTTCTTGTTTTGGTGTGTCTGGTCGTGTTACTGTGGCTTGATAAATTACGTTTTGAGTCAAGCAATTGCCGTTTAGTGGGCATGTTGTCTGGGTCCTACAGTTGCATTTTTTCTCTAGGTTGTTGCTGGGCTGATCTGGCTGTGATAGTTTTCGGTTATTGTTGGATGAAATAATGTTTTGTATGTTTGGCATACAGGTGTATCCTATTTTGATGGTGTTTTTGTTCATGATTGGGTGTAGAACGTGACCGGGAGGGAAGCATTTTTGTAGTAGATTGAAGAATTTGTTACCGATAAAAGTTGTCACATTCTTGCTGTAGGGTGGGTTGAACCATGTTATGTGTCGTTTTCTTTGTCGTTTTTTTTTGTTGGGGTGGTAATGGTCTCTTCCTCATATTCTAGTTTGTAGTTATATCCACTTTTTTGTAGTGCGTTTGTGTACGGTGGGGTTGCATCGTTGAATATGTTGTTGTTTGTAGAGTTGTTAGATAATCGTTTGTTAATGCTCTCGGGATGTTTTTTATTATGGATGGCGGATGATTGCTGTGTCTATGAACGTACAATGGGATGTTGTTGGTTTTGAAAATGGTTGATAGGTGCCGTCGTTTAGGTTGATGGTTATTTCCAGGAAGTCGAATGTTTTTTTGTTGGCTTCAATTGTAATTTTCAGATTGTTGTTCTGGAAGATTTTGCATATTTTTTTCTTTATTAATTCTGTCTGTCTCGGTGTTTTATTGCACAATGCGAGTCCGTCGTCCCTGTATAGTCCAATGTTTATATCGAGATTTTGCATTTGAGAAAGTAGATATAGTCCGACGAGCTCGCATGTTTCTGCTCCATTGTAGCTCCCCATGGTGACATCAAAGTTTGTTGATTTTTTTGTCCATGCTGTTCCATTATTGTAAAGTGATGTATTCTTCGAGTGCAGGATAATATGTATTTCTTCTTCGGTGATGTTGTCGAAGGTTTTTGCGAACTGTGGTGCTTTGAGGAGTAGGGTTTTGGTGATTGAAGGGTAGAAATTACAGATGTCAAAAATGATTGCGTTTTGTCGTTGTTTGTTTTCTGTGTTTCTGTACCAGTTGATAACTTCAGCGGTGTTTCTCCATTGGTTGAATTCGGTTTTCTTGACGATTTTGGTGTTGATTCTGTCTAAAATATGTTTACTTATTTTTCCGATTTGTGATTTACATGGGTTTATGAGACGGCATTGTACGTTGTTGCGAAAGTTTGGTTTGAATCCATAAAAATACGAAAACACAACAATCTACTTTCACTTCCACTTCCTGATGAGAGCAACGCTCGATAACAACGTTGTAGAAGTCAAACTATCTTAATTATATTTCAAATGTTTATAAATAGCTCCTTTTATACTAAAGTTGAGCACTATTATTTCATGGTTTTTGTTTTATAATTCATAGATATAATATAGATATAGATAATATATAATATATATATATTATATATATATATATATATATATATATATATATTATATATATATATATATAATGTAGTTGAGTGGTTTGTCATTATGTGGTATTTTGTGTAGTTAGGAAGAAATTTAAGCCCAATTTCTAGGATCGATTCATGTTATCATCCGTTTTAGATTGCCGTATGAATATAAGTATATAAGTAAGGGTGTATCGGAAAATCGTTTGTCATCGATTTATACTCATAATAGAGAATCGTTTGTCATCGATTTATACTCATAATAGAGAATCGTTTCGATGTTCCATTGTAAGATGTGAGGATGTTGCGATCTTACTAAGTTAAAAATAAAAGAATGCCAACGACAAGTGAAAGATAAGATTATAAGTTTAATAATAAATAGACGAAGTGAAAGTTACTCCAATCGGAAGTAGTCAACCGGAAAGTAAACAGTATAAGAAGTGGCCAGATAATTTAGGGAGAAATCCACTAAACACTATTGTGTTTGTGTTGAGAATATTATTGGCTATTAACCCTCCCCTTACAACCACTTATTGGAAAATCATTACATTTGTTACGATACAACCGTCACTTTGCTCATCCAGATTTCATTTCTTTTTGCTATAAATATAAAAACTTGACATTCTGTAATAGAACTCATATTGTCAAACAATATTGTGTATAAAATGTGCTTGTTGCTTTTCTGTTTGAGTAAGAAATGTCTGTTTTTGTGTTGGGTGGGTGTGAAGTTTTGGGGAAAATTCTGAAAATGGCTGGTTAAGCTTAAAAACAGGCCAACTAACCTCGCGGGGTTTGTGTGTATTGAACCCGTGACCTCAAGAAGTCGGGGAGAGAGGCTCTAGTTAGACTACGGTTTGAAGCGACTTTTTTTTTGGGGGGGGGGGGGGGCGTGGATAACTCATGCGGTAGAGTCACGATCTCCCCGACCAGGCGGAGTTGTCGTACCAGTAAGGTCGCGGGTTTGGGTCCCCTTCGCCACCGCGAAGTTTTTATTCTCTGTAGTCTTCTGGTACTTTCCTTCTTACTTCATTTCTTGTTGTTATAGATAGAAACGTCGCGTCGTCGTGACTTACTTGACTTATTTATGCCTCTTGGCTCCTGGCGGAGCATAGGGCCTCCACAGCAATCTTCCATCTTTTTCTGTCCTTGGCACAGACCTTTGCCCCACTCCAGGTAAGATTGGAGACGCACAAATCTTGATGAAGGCTTCTCCTCCACGTCTGCTTTGGACGACCCCGTTTCCTCTTGCCCTTTGGGTTCCATTCGTATGCCTGCTTGGTTATATTGCAGGGCTCTTTCCGCAGGATTTGGCCAACCCATCTCGTGTCGTCATGCCTTATACTTTTCCGGTTCAGAAATCCTTAGAAGTGTTATGTGACTTATAATGAAAAAAGGTTGCATATTGAATCATATGATGGCATAACTATTTCAGTAGCAGCAGGAAGTGTGGATAGATTTCTATGAGTATTTTACGGGACGTTAAAGAGTTAGGACGGATTGTCGTCAGTGACGCCCAGTATTTATTCAGGCTAGAAAAGTAGATGCCACCACTCTGAAACCAAAGGTCAATTATACAAAGTATAGATAGAATGCGCTTGGCCAAGGAGTTCACAACATTGCCATCCGGAAGTATAACGGACCAACACACAAACTCTGTGTAACCATGAACTTTTATAGTTTGGTTAATACAGTTTAGTGAGAACAACTCACAAACGCGGATAGCAAAAACAATAACAAAGGCCTGAGTGACGTCATCTGCATACTATCTATAGTCCAGTCCTCCGGAAGAGTGGTTTTACACTTCCTATGAGATTTGAACCAGTTTGTTACATCACACTTGTGTTCTCAAATGTGGCCACAGTGACAACATATTATAATAAGGACAACTTAACATTAGGGGGGAAAAGTGGTCAAAATTTACCGAAAATTTATTTTTTTATTTATTTAGTGGATATTGCGCTGTATATCGGCTAGTGTTTGTTGGGGAGGCGGGGGAGGGGGGGGGCGGGGGGCGACGTGCACTTACGTACTTGCAAGTCTGACAGCCCAAATTGATATGGGCTTATTGGTGTAGTGAAAATACTCTAAAACCAAGGAAGAATGTTGTACATTGTACCACGACGTTACGCCAGGCCCAGAATGTGTGCACGTCGGGTAGGTTTTAGTTTTACTACAAATCCCAAAATATTTTTTCTTAAACCCGGGGCTATGTGGTCTTGTGTTATGACACTCGCTTTCGGGTTGGAAGGTCCTGGGTTCGACCGTAGCCATCGTTATGTTGTAGCCTGACCGTGGCCTTCGTAAAGTTATGGCCTCATACTGACCAAAAAATGACGTCAAAATGCCAGTCTTTTGCCACAAAACAAAACAAATTGTAAGTTGAATTCAATAGTGCAACCAATGAAATAACTTGTTTCCATGAGCACTACTAACGACAACTCCCTGGACGGTGCAAAAACAAAAAAATTGACGTTAAACTGCCAGTCCGTTTGGATTTCAGTATCAGGCTATAACATAACGAAATTACGTCCTGATTTTGAAATCCAAAAGGACTGGCATTTTGACGTCATTGTTTGGCTTTTGTACCATCTAGTGAGTTGTCGTTAGTCGAGCTCATGGAAACAAGTCATTTCATTGGTTGAACTATTGAATACAACTCACGATTTGTTTTCTTTTGTGGCAAAAGACTGGCATTTTGACGTCATTTTTTGGTCAGTGTCAGGCCATAACTTACGAAGGCCACGGTTAGAGCCGAGCTCGGCACATAGTTGAGTCCTTGGAAAAGACTCTCTTACTCACAGCAATTGGTAAACATAGCAAGCTACACAGGTTTTACTATCGATATGTCTGAGTAACATACCTACTGTTCTGGCGCTTGATCAATATAACCAACACAGAAAAGTATGTGTAAACTTAAACGTTTCTAATATTATGATCGAGATAACAGTTGATAACTAGTCACGCATTTGGGGTGTAAAACAACCATAACAATGATCAGAGAGAGGTCGATTTCATCGTCGACATCGTTAACATAATATAGCTCTCTAGGACTGGCAGTTTGACGTCATTTTTTAGGTTTGTGTAGCGTCGTAGCCATCGTTATGTTATAGATAGTATGCAGATGACGTCACTCAGGCCTTTGTTATTGTTTTTGCCATCCGAGTTTGTGAGTTGTTCTCACTAAACTGTATTAACCAGACTATAAAAGTTCATGGTTACACAGAGTTTGTGTGTTGGTCCGTTATACTTCCGGATGGCAATGTTGTGAACTCCTTGACCAAGCGCATTCTATCTATAGCCTGATACTGAAATCCAAAAGGACTGGCAGTTTGACGTCATTAGTTGGTTTTTGCACCGCCTAGTGAGTTGTCGTTAGTAGAGCTCATGGAAACAAGTTAGTTCATTGGTTGAACTATTGAATACAACTCACGATTTGTTTTCTTTTGTGGTAAAAGACTGGCATTTTGACATCATTTTTTTGATCAGTATCAGGCTATAACTTTACGATGGCTACGATTTCATTCACGTTATTGTTTATAAACAACCAACCATGCTTGTCCGACCACGTTTTAAGGTGTGTCACAAATCCCATGTTTTGATTGGTTAAAAATCTATTGGTTAACACTGTGGGGGAGCATATTATGTACACATAGAGCTTGAGTAATATTTTTATTAATTATCTGTTTATAATTCATGTTTATTTATTTATCCATTTATGTTTCTTTCTTTATCAATTTATCTATTGTTAGTTAAATGAACCACCACTGAAATTCAAAGAACCATTAAGCGGACCAAACATCACCAAAAGTGAAATTGAACATGCCATGGAACGAATGAGGGATGGTAAAGCAACAGGCCCTGATGAAATATCTGTAGAGGTATTAAAAAGCCTAGGAGATCTAGCAATTGATGAACTTCACATATTATTCAACAATATATACAATACTGGGAAAATTCCAGAAGATCTCTGTAACTCTATTTTCATAGCAATACCAAAGAAAGCAGGTGCAGTCAGATGCGAAAATTTTAGAACTATAAGTTTAATAAGCCACATCAACAAAATACTGTTGCGTATAATTATCAACAGGCTAAGGAATAAGATTAACCCCGAAATCGCAGAAGAACAATATGGATTCCAACCTGACAGAGGGACAAGGAACGCAATATACCTCCTCCGTGTTTTAAGTGAAAGAGCTATACAGGTTCAGACCCCACTATACCTCTGTTTTGTCGACTACAAAAAAGCTTTTGATAGAGTACGCCACGAAGAAATATTAAAACAACTGCACTCCATTGGCGCTGATGAGAAAGACCTCAGACTCATGCAAACATTATACTACACCCAGCAGGCATCTATCAAAATCGGAAACTCTACAGGAAATTCCATTCCTATTAAGAAAGGAGTCCGTCAAGGGTGTGTTGCCTCACCAGATCTGTTTAATCTATACCAAGAAACAATCATGAGGGGCATAAATAATATGGAGGGAATAAAAGTGGGAGGTCACAACATAAATAATATAAGATACGCAGACGATACGGTACTCATTGCAACATCAGAAATCCAACTTCAAAAGATTGTTGACAAAGTGGTAGTAGATAGTGAAGCCAAGGGAATGGAAGTGAATATCACCAAAACGGAATGCATGGTAATACAGAAAAACCCCGAAAACAACAACACCTGCAATATAACGATTCACGGCGAGCAACTTACCAACGTAGAAAGTTTTAAATACCTAGGTTCAATAGTGACAACAGATGGAAGATGTAACCGAGACATACGAGCAAGAATAACTCAAGCCAAACAGGCCTTCATGGACCTGGGAAACATTTTGAAAAACAAACAGATGTCGTTCGGGATTAGATTCCGAGTCTTGAAGTGCTACGTGTGGCCAATCTTGTTATACGGATGCGAAAGCTGGACTACAAATGCAGAAACACAAAAGAACATTGAAGCTTTTGAAATGTGGTGCTTGAGAAGGATGCAGAGAATATCGTATACTGCACACAAAACGAACGAAGAAGTGCTAAAACAAACATACCAACAAAGGAAACTAATGCCCTTAATAGTGGATCGACAACTATCCTTTTTCGGACACATAGTAAGGAAAGATAAGAATGAATACCTGGCAAGTTGTGGAAAAATACCTGGTAAACGCGCCCGGGGGAGACAAAGAAAAACACTCATAGACCAACTGAAGGGCTTCACCAGCCTAACAATCCAAGAGCTGTTTGAAAAGGCAAGAGACAGGGAGGAATGGAGAGAGATAATTCATGCAGTATCCGAAGCCTGGACCAGGCATGGAACCTAGAAGAAGAAGAAGAAGAAGATTGTTAGTTTATTCATCTATTTGTTTTAAGTTAATAACTTTGAATATTTATTCATTTAATTATTTATTTATTTGTTTATTTATTTATTTATTTATTTCACAGGTGTGAGATTTTACCCTACATCATTGACTCAAAAGTATAAATTTTGCCATTTCGGAATGAAAGAGCCGGATTTTTCAACATTTCAAACAATATAATATTTTCTCATCACCGCTCGCCGCAACTCGCCACATCTTTTTATTCTTTCACTTTACCCTTCGTAGGTGTTTTTGTGGTTATTCAACATTGCAAGAAGAAAAAAATGGAGTGTAACATAACCGTGGATGACTGTGGTTTTAAGCCTCTCATCAGTGACGAGACTTTTTACTATTTCCGCGTCGTCAATTGGTCCATTCTCGTAGGCCTTGTCAACTTACTCGGCGTCATTAGCAACGGAATCAACATGGTCGCCTTTTACAGAATGGGATTTTCAGAGAAAAATGATATTAATATGAGTTTATTCGCTCTCGCCATCTCTGACTTCGGATCTTGCATCACGTCGATTTGGTTGTCAATTGCTATGAATCCTTGGTTCAGACAGTTAGATTTATCCTTCGAATCCGATGAAATATCGTATATTCTCGGCGCGTGGCCCCACGTGGTTTTTACAAAGATCACAACTTTCATCACGGCTCTTATCATTTTTGAACGATGTCTTTGCGTGTGGCTGCCCCTGAAAATCAAATGGATTTTCACCAAACGTCGGGTCTTGTGTTACCTTTTGTTTTGCTACGCGTTCAACATCGCTTTGGTTGTGCCGATTTTCTACACGAACAGGATTGGAACAAGATTTTACATTCAGTACAATAAAACGCTGTTAGGGCTCGTCTTCACAAATGACCGAGAAGAGATTGAATTTATTTTCCCCACAATCAACGTCTTTCTATCTATTTCATTCTTCATCTTTATCATAATATCAACGGTTTTACTTGTAGTAAAACTTAAAGAAAAATCAAAATGGCGGATGGAATCAACGCACCAGGCGAGTTTAAAAACAGAAAGCGATAAAAATAGTAACAGCAATGGCGGTGGGGAAAACGCTACTGGTAAGACTGTAATCAGCAAGGACCAGAAAGTTTCGAGGATGGTGGTGTTTATTTCTACGTTATTTCTTATTTGTTTCTTACCCACGGTTGTATTACAACTGGCCATGTGGTTGGATAGAAGAATTTCGGTGGAGGGCCAATACCAAAACTTCAATAAATCGATGGCCTCATTAACATTTTTGATGGAGTCTGTGAACGCCACTTTAAACGTCTTGATTTACTACAAAAACAGTTCAAATTACAAGGCTGTGTTCCACCAAATGTTTCCTTGTAGAAAACCCGAGACAAAATAAACGATCACCTGGTGAATAACTAGGGGTAGAGAAGTCGTGACGTCACAGCTTCCTTTTGTTGTTCCGGTTCAAAACTCCATAAAAGTGTGTCACCAAACAGTTCTTTGGATGGCTAACAATGAATAGTTTACATTATTTGATCATGTCGATGTAGCGGCTATGTGGTCTAGTGGTATGACACTCGCTTTCGGATCGGAAGGTCCTGAGTTCGAGCCTCGCGCTCGGTATAGTTGATTCCTTGGAGAAGGCTATTTACTCACATTCCCTCATCGTACTCAGGTGTAAAATGAATACCTGGTCGTTAACAGCTTTGTCTCCGTCCGAAAAAATTGTAAAATCGCCTAACAGGCGTCCTGTCCCGTCCTAAATGTTAGCTATTACTGTTGGCCAGGGACCCCTTGTAAAGCGCTTTGAGCATATTTAGTGGATATGGCCCTATATAAAAAACGTGCAAAGCTCAATAACTGTATCAGAAGCAGGATGTATAAGCAGATTCTTATGCATTAACCCTCTCCTTACCAACCACAGAAGAATTGTCACATTCGTTACGATTTTATGAACATTTTTCTTAATCAAATTAATTCTTATACAACACAAAACAAGAAGAAAATTCTTTGTCATAGCGTGGCCTTCATAAAGTTATGGCCTGACACTGACCAAAAAATGACGTCAAAATGCCAGTCTTTTGCCACAGAAGAAAACAAATCGTGAGTTGTATTCAATAGTTCGACCAATGAAATGACTTGTTTCCGTGAGCTCTACTAACGACAACTCACAAGGCGGTGCAAAAACCAAATAATGACGTCAAACTGCCAGTCCTTTTGGATTTCAGTGTCAGGCTATAACATAACGATGGCTACGGTCATAGCCATACTATAAGAACTTAACGCTGTTTTATAAGATTGTCTTACTGAACAAATTACCTTTTGGTTTGTCTTTATTAATGGATTTTTGTGTGAGGACATATCTGGAATATTCCTGAAAATAACTCTCTCCTTACCAGCCACTTTCCGGATTTTCTCCAAAACTTCACACCCCACTAACACAAAAATAGATTTTTTATCACTCAAACACAATAGCAGTAGATAAGTGAATAATAATAATATATCTTTATTGTCCTAAAAAGTGGCATAGTAGTCATCGACAAAAAAAACAAAAACAAACAAAAAAACCGGCATCAACAACAACAACATCATTATCATCATCATCATCATCATCATCATCATCATCATCATCATCATCATCATCATCATCATCATCTTGCGATAAATAATTTCTTCAGCAAAACACACTGTTCATTTTCTTTAAATTTTATGATGTACAATAGAAATTTGAATAAGAAAAATGTTGGTTGTATCGTAAAGAATGTGACGATTTTCCTATAGTTGGTAAGGAGATGGTTAAGGGGCGTACAAGAGCGATGATAGATTACCTTTATAGATAGTATGCGTTTGGCTAAGAAGCTCATAACATTGCCATCCGGAAGTATAACGGACCAACACACAAAACTGTGTGTATCCGTGAACGTTTATAGTCGGGTTAATACAGTTCAGTGAGCATTACTCATAAACGCGGATGGCAAAAAACAATAACAAAGACCTGAGTGACGTCATCTTCGAACTATCTATAAAATAAGACTTTCTTACGTCAGAAGATCAAATGGACAATGTATGTATCCAGTTGTAGCCATCGTTATGTTATAGATTGTTTGAAGATGACGTCACTCAGGTCTTTGTTATTGTTTTTTTTTTTTCAATCCGCGTTTATGAGTAACGCTCACTTAACTGTATTATCCAGACTATAAGCGTTCATGGATACACACAGTTTTGTGTGTCGGTCCGTTATACTTCCGGATGGCAATGTTATGAGCTTCTTAGACAAGCGCATTCTATCTATAGCCTGATACTATAGATAGTTCGAAGATGACGTCACTCAGGCCTTTGTTATTGTTTTTGCCATCCGCGTTTGTGAGTTGTTCTCACTAAACTGTATTAACAAGACTATAAAAGTTCATGGTTACACAGAGTTTGTGTGTTGGTCCGTTATACTTCCGGATGGCAATGTTGTGAACTCCTTGGCCAAGCGCATTCTATCTATAGTCAGTCTTTTTGGGTTTCAGTGTCAGGCTATAACATAACGATGGCTACGCACTGAGACCCAAAAGAACCGGTCTTTTGACGTCACTATTTGTTTTTGTTTTTCACCGGCTAGTGAGTTGTTGTTAGCAGAGCTCATGGAAATAAGTGGTCCCATTGATTGAACTGTTGAATACAACTCACAATTTGTTTTCATTTGTGGCAAAAGACTGGCATTTTGACGTCATTTTTTGGTCAGTATCGAATTTATATGTTTGACCAGTTTGACATTTAATTCGGCTTTTAAGAATTTGGTTCGTTCCGACATAATACCGTTTTGAAACGATGGGTCACAAATCATTATGTCCCACCATGCCTACATAAGCATTCTGAACTTAAAGAAAGTTAATAATTCAGAATATAACGCACTAGGGTTCATTGAAAGGAACATCAGACATTGCCATGCAAAGCTGATAGAAACCGCCTACATAACTTGTACTTTTATAGATAGTATGCGCTTAGCTAAGAAACTCATAACATTGCCATCCGGAAGTATAACGGACCAACACACAAAACTGTGTGTATCCATGAACGTTTATAGTCGGGTTAATACAGTTCAGTGAGCATTACTCATAAACGCGGATGGCAAAAAACAATAACAAAGACATGATTGACGTCATCTTCGAACTATCTATAGATAGTATGCGCTTGGCTAAGAAGCTCATAACATTGCCATCCGGAAGTATAACGAACCAACACACAAAATTGTGTGTATCCATGAACGTTTATAGTCGGGTTAATACAGTTCAGTGAGCATTACTCATAAAAGCGGATGGCAAAAAACAATAACAAAGACATGATTGACGTCATCTTCGAACTATCTATACAGTGTCTATTCGTAGCCATCGTTAACTTATAGCCTGACACTGACCAAAGGATGACGTCACTCAGGTCTTTGTTATTGTTTTTTGCCATCCACGTTTATGAGTAATGCTCACTGAACTGTATTAACCTAACTATAAACGTTCATGGATACACACAGTTTTGTGTGTTGGTCCGTTATACTTCCGGATGGCAATGTTATGAGCTTCTTAGCCAAGCGCATACTATCTATAGCCTGACACTGACCAAAAAAGGACATCAAAATGCCAGTCTTTGACCACAAAAGAAAACAAATCGTGAGTTGTATTCAACAGTTCAACCAATGGGACCACTTGTTTCTATGAGCTCTACTAACGACAACTCGCTAGGCGGTGCAAAAAAAACAAATAATGATGTCAAAATGCCAGTCTTTTTGGGTTTCAGTGTCAGGCTATATA
Source organism: Berghia stephanieae (assembly GCF_034508935.2). Lineage (NCBI taxonomy): Eukaryota > Metazoa > Mollusca > Gastropoda > Nudibranchia > Aeolidiidae > Berghia > Berghia stephanieae. Next base: position 35,236,226 of record NC_088370.1, on the reverse strand, counting down.
ACTTAACGGTACGCACTGAGACCCAAAAGGACTGGTCTTTTTACGTCATTATTTGTTGTTTTTTTTTTTTTTGTTTTTTGCACCGCCTAGAGAGTTGTCGTTAATAGTGCTCATGGACACAAGAACTCCCATTGGTTAACTATTGAATACAACTCACGATTTGTTTTCTTTTGTAGCCAAAGACTGGTCTTTTGACGTCATTTTTTGGTCTCTGTCAGGCTATAAGTTAATGATGGCTACGGTCTATAGATAGTTCGAAGATGACGTCACTCAGGCCTTTGTTATTGTTCTTGCCATCCGCGTTTGTGAGTTGTTCTCACTAAACTGTATTAACCTGACTATAAACATTCATGGTTACACAGAGTTTGTGTGTTGGTCCGTTATACTTCCGGATGGCAATGTTGTGAACTCCTTGGCCAAGCGCATTCTATCTATTCCACTGAATGTGCTCATACAAGGGGTCCCTGGCCACCACCAACCCTTAACATTTAGGACGAGACATGACGCCTGTATATAGATAGTATGCGCTTGGCTAAGAAGCTCATAACATTGCCATCCGGAAGTATAACGGACCAACACATAAAACTGAGTGTATCCATGAACGTTTATAGTCAGGTTAATACAGTTCAGTGAGCATTACTCATAAACGCGGATGGCAAAAAACAAAAACAAAGACCTGAGTGACGTCATCTTCGAACTATCTATAGATAGGATGCGCTTGGCTAAGAAGCTCACAACATTGCCACCCGGAAATGTAATGGACCAACACACAAACCTATGTGTAACCATGAACTTTTATAGTCTGGTTGATACAGTTTAGTGAGAATTACTCATAAACGTGGATGGCAAAAAACAATAACAAAGACCTGAGTGACGTCATGTTCGTTCAATCTATAGATAGTATGCGCTTGGCTAAGAATCTCATAATATTGCCATCCGGAAGTATAACTGACCAACACACAAAACTATGTGTAACCATGAACTTTTATAGTCTGGTTGATACAGTTTAGTGAGAATTACTCATAAACGCGGATGGCGAAAAACAATAACAAAGACCTGAGTGACGTCATCTTCGTTCTATCTATACATTATGTATGTATATTATTACTTTCTGACTCTTAAAGGACAAAAACTCAAAACGATCCATGACCTTCTCACAATAATACGCTTCAACAGTCGTTACGTCACTTCCCTCGTATTGACGCATGGTAACTTAGTAACTGGTTCTAAATTATCGGAACAAGGGCGGACGCCCTTACGAAATACTTTTCCGACGAGCATAAAAGTGTATCCAGAGGAGAAAAACATAATAAATCTGATCATGTTTTGACTTTTGTACATTCTGATCACATGACATGTGAATAAGTTCCTTGTCAGCATGAAGAATAAAAAGCACCAGTTTTCTTTGTTTAGAACCAAACTGCTAGCCCTTGCTGGGCGGACGTGACGTCAGACTATTAAATCCAATTGTTGTTTATCATATTTTGCTTGTAAATTTCTTCTTTAGTAGAGCGTATTATGTTGGGGTTTGTTTTGTTTTGGTTTTTCTTTTTTGTTTTGTTTTGTTTTGTTGTTGTTGGGGGGGGGGAGGGTTTATGGAAACATCCCTTCCTGTTTCATATGTAAACACCCCATTGAAACGGTAACCAGCAACTTGCTTGAATGCAATCCTCTTGAAGTCTTCAAAAGAAAAAAAAACCTTGAGCTTTTAAAAAGAGCAAAATCCACTTAACGTGCTCAAAGCGCTTTACAAGGGTTCCCTGACCAACAGCAACATGTAACATGTAGAACAAGACATGACGCCTTTTAGGCGATATTACAATTTTTTCCGACAGAGACAACGCTGTTAACGGCCGAGTACTCATTTTACACCTGATTACGGTGAGAGAATTTGAGTAAAGAGCCAATTCCAAGGACTCAACCATGCGCCGAGCAAAGCATTGGTTTTGAAACAACACTAAACGATAGAGTAATTCCTCTTGAAGAAAACAAGACGTAAATTATTAAAATCCGTCCTTAAACAAAATATCTATAGACTTTTTCTGAGACTCATCACTCAAAAGTGGAAAATATCGGGTAACAGCGTAGCCATCGTAAAGTTATCGCCTGATACCGTAGCCATCGTTATGTTATAGCCTGATACTGAAATCCAAAAGGACTGGCATTTAGACGTCATTTTTTTGGTCAGTATCAGGCCATAATTCTACGAAGGCCACGCTGATACTGACCAAAAAATGACGTCAAAACTTAGTAACTGGTTCTAAACTATCGGAACAATGGCGGATGCCTTTATGAAATACTTTTCATACGAGAATGAAAGTGTATTCAGAGGAGAAAAACATTATAAATTTGATCATGTTTTGACTTTTATACATTGTAAGGAAATGCCTTTGCGTTTTAAGGCGCTGTAGGGAAATACCTGTGGTATGCACGACTCAGGACATCCAACCTTATCTTGATTTATTTCTTTTGTCACTCTAAAACGTGAGGGTGTAGCATTTCCGTCGTGTCTCAGAGTCTGATCTTCGACATCCCCAATTTAATCCCTGACGTTATCGGAGCTGTGAATGGCCATTGTCTCCATAGACCATGGTTGACTTCGTGACGATCCATCCATCGTACGCGCTTTGTATTCATTTAGGGGTGAACGTGTTTAGGGGGAGAAGAACATTAAATTACAACACCCACCCCCATTTCGCCTCGAGTTTTTTTCCATGATTCATGCGAATAGGGATGGTAAAGATAGTGACTTTTAATTTCATCTTCAGTTCTGCTGTAAGTCCGTGGTGGAGAAGGACGTTTTGTATTTTCTGTTGTGAAAGTCCATAGTAACGTTCTATCACGGCTTCTAACTCCTGTCTCTGTTGTGAGACAGTATTACCAAACAGAAATTAATGTTGTTTGATTTCTTTTGAGTAGTGCTCTGTTGGTGAGATTTCAGTGTTATTTGTAATCTATTGAAATATTGTGTTCTGTTGTGATTATCGGCATTTCTGATTTATTTGATTGTTTATCATAATAGTGATACCCGAGTTTCCAGTGCTATCTTGCGATGTGTTACTTATCCGGTTTTATACTGAGTTTTATATCGGTGTTGATATTTTAAAGAATTGATTATCATTGTTTTCATTTTCTGTCCCAAATCTAGAGATCTGGCCTTTCTTTAACCTTTTTGTGACTTTACCTGACCATCAAGTCACCTTTATGTGACTCATTGTAACATCAATGAACATTGACTATAACGTATAACCTTTAATAACAAGAACTGAAACCTATTACTTAATGAACAAAAACAAGAACTGAAACCTATTACTTAATGAACAAAAACAAGAACTGAAACCTGTTACAAAATAGACATAATTACATACTGTGACCTATACATGATTTGAAAAACAATCCATTGTTTGATAACAGACATTGTCTGGAACCTAATACATTGGTACTGTGTGTCATTCATCTGGACATTTAGCTCATCAATAACCCACACTTGGAATAACACACAGGCAACTACAGCACGTAGAATATCATCTTCACACAGACGGAGATAAGTTGGGGACCCTGAGGTCATACAAACTAAATAATCATGTTTTTCTATCATTATTCATATATCATTTAGCTTTATATTCACATCATTCACTTCTATCACCAACTCATCATATCTGTCAATCATTAGTTTCATCAATATTATTTTGACATTTATCCTTTTATCACTGACTATATTATCAATATCATAATTCTACTTAGAAGCGTCATCTTGATAACATTCATTACATCAACATCATCATCATTATCATCATCCACCATACCATCTTGATTCATCTGCTATATTCAATCATATACATTTCATTTATATCCAGCTCATTACATTAATTAATAAACACTTCATATCATATACACTTAAATCTCGGACTTGTTGTGTTCATAATTTGTGAATCTTTGGCAGTCAGCCTCACCCCCCCTTTTTATTTTTTTTCTTATATAAGTGTCGCCGTCTGGGTCCGAACCGTGCACACTCGTGCCCTGACCGTGTGACATAATTTGGTGGAGCTGCCGGGTAGGATATCTGATTGCCATTGTTTTTGCATATTGTGAATTGATAAGTTTTGAGACACACATACATCTATACACACCAAGAGTAATTGTATAATTGCAGTTATATCTAGCTAGCACTTAGCCACGAGCTGTTTTTAAGGACTAACAGTTTTGAACCTAGTTCCTCTTCATATATTGTTTCAGTCGATAACACAGGTTTCATTAATCTTGTTACACCCCCTCCTCCTCTATTATATAGATAATCCACTTTAATCGCTCTAAACACCTCTCCTCATTTCATTGTCATCCACAGTCTCGGTGATTATTCAACCTTATCAAAGTTATTCTTTTGCTCTTCCCTTTAGCGACGCCATTGGCTGTCTACGTTTTCTATTTGATTTTTCATTGTATAACATTTTAGTTTACGGCCGTTTCTGCCTACATTACAGTTCCAGACATGAGTACTAGCATTGAAAAGTTAGCTAAGATTGGATCATCTTTGGGTCTCTCAGGAAGTGATTTGAAAGACTGGATAGAGAAGACTATCAAAGATGAAGACGACAGAAAACAGGGAGAACTTGAGGCAGAGAGGGCAAGGGCGGAAAGAGATATCGAAATTGAAAGAGAGAGGTTAAATTAGAGACGGAAAGGTTGCGAGAAGAGACAGCACTAATTACTTTGCGATTGGAATTGCAACAGAGGAAAAATGAAGGCAGGGAAGAGGGAGCAATCGGAGGTCAGGCGGAAAGTACTAGTCACATGAAAACTATTAGACTACCAAAATTACCACCTTTTCATGCTGCCAATGATCATCTCCACGACTATCTTCAAAGATTCGAAAGGTATGCGCGAGTAAATGGATGGGAGGAGGAAGATTGGGCCACCCACCTCAGCGCTCTCCTTACTGGCAACGCCTTGGAAGTATACAGTCGCCTATCCGACGATGAGGCCAACAACTACTCTATCCTGAAGGCAAGCCTCCTTAAGCGATATAATTTAACGGAAGATGGATTTCGCAAAAATTTTCGCAAGTCAAGACCGAGTCGGGAGAAAGCATTGAGCAGTTTAGTAATCGGATTAGCAGTTACTTCAGCAAGTGGGTGGAAATGGCAGGAAAGAACAAGGAAGATGCCGGTGACATCACTGACCTAATTATTAAGGAGCAGTTGATGGACATTTGTGGGCGAGAGCTTCTCGTGTTTGTCAAAGAAAGAAAGCCCGCAAGTGTGAGATCAGTTGTGGAACTGATCAGTCAATATATAGATGCTCACGGCTCAGCAGGTGCCTTCACGAGATCAGCACAAATCAGAACAAAGCAAGAGATGGACTCGAATCAAGTAAGGCCAGAGAATCTCAACCAGAGAGAATTAAGCGGACCGCCTAGGAACGGTCCAGTCACATGTCACATATGCAAGAGAGCGGGACATATTGCCAGAGATTGTAGAACAAAACCCGGACTGGCCGCAGTAACGGTCAGTATATGTGACTACTGCAAGAAACGGGGGCACACTTCGATAGACTGCCGGAAAGGCAGTTTGATGAGAAGAGGCTACAACCTCCACAGGTCGCCTCAATGTCAGCACCTAACTACACTGACGAAGATTCAAAACAATGCAGCCATGGGCACCTGCAACTGATGTGCGGCTGCACACTCCCAGTAACGTCGGCCTTATGCCTGGGCCACGAGGGACGAGACAAGAATATGCCGGTAGCCAACGGCTTACTAAACGGCCGACCGGTGACTGTACTCCGGGACAGTGGATGCAGTTGTGTGGTGGTCAAGAAGGGCCTAGTTGACGGCAGTAGCAGGGAACACGGAAAGTCCCGGTCCTACTTGCTGACGGCACTGCTAGAGGGACCACGACGGTGGACGTCACCATTGACTGTCCATATTTTAAAGGTGAAGTCAGTGCGGTGGAAATGGAACACCCACTATTTGACGTCATCCTTGGAAACATACCAGGGGCGAAATGTCCTGGTATGTGTAACAAACGTTCTGTGCGAGCAGTCGAGACACGAGGCTCAAAGCACAAGAAGACGAAGAAGTTAGTGACGTTACCTGCCCCGAAAATTGACGTGACGCCCGCATATTTAAAGGCTCAACAAGAAGCTGACACATCAATAGCTAAAGCTAGAGAGTTTGCAAGCAGCGGTGAGAAGAAAATCACCAACAAGATAAGTAAACAGTGGTATGCATACGAGGACGGAATCCTGTACCGCCACTACACTTCGCCCAAGGTACACCATGGAAATCCAACGAAACAGGTGGTGCTACCGAAGGGACTGCGTATCACAGTCATGCGGCTCGCGCATGAGGGTGTCTTTGTTGGACACTTGGCGGCCAAGAAGACAACAGAACGCATTCTAGAAGCGTTTTATTGGCCGAGCATTTGGACTGACGTGCGCAAATATTGTCGTTCATGCGATGTATGTCAAAGGTGCGTACCGAAAGGTAAAACACAGAAAGTTCCCCGTCAGGAGATGCCCTTAATTGAGACTCCATTTCCGCGTGTTGCTGTCGACCTCGTGGGACGATCATGCCGGCATCAGACAAGGGAACCAAGAACCATGGTCCGGACTATTCAGCCAGGCAAGCTGATGAAGACATTGCTCAGGCATTTCCTGGTCTTTTAGACATAATCCAAGATTTTGTCTTAAGTGGGGGGCTGTAAGGAAATGCCTTTGCGTTTTAAGGCGCTGTAGGGAAATACCTGTGTATGCACGACTCAGGACATCCAACCTTATCTTGATTTATTTCTTTTGTCACTCTAAAACGTGAGGGTGTAGCATTTCCGTCGTGTCTCAGAGTCTGATCTTCGACATCCCCAATTTAATCCCTGACGTTATCGGAGCTGTGAATGGCCATTGTCTCCATAGACCATGGTTGACTTCGTGACGATCCATCCATCGTACGCGCTTTGTATTCATTTAGGGGTGAACGTGTTTAGGGGAGAAGAACATTAAATTACAACACCCACCCCCATTTCGCCTCGAGTTTTTTTCCATGATTCATGCGAATAGGGATGGTAAAGATAGTGACTTTTAATTTCATCTTCAGTTCTGCTGTAAGTCCGTGGTGGAGAAGGACGTTTTGTATTTTCTGTTGTGAAAGTCCATAGTAACGTTCTATCACGGCTTCTAACTCCTGTCTCTGTTGTGAGACAGTATTACCAAACAGAAATTAATGTTGTTTGATTTCTTTTGAGTAGTGCTCTGTTGGTGAGATTTCAGTGTTATTTGTAATCTATTGAAATATTGTGTTCTGTTGTGATTATCGGCATTTCTGATTTATTTGATTGTTTATCATAATAGTGATACCCGAGTTTCCAGTGCTATTTTGCGATGTGTTACTTATCCGGTTTTATACTGAGTTTTATATCGGTGTTGATATTTTAAAGAATTGATTATCATTGTTTTCATTTTCTGTCCCAAATCTAGAGATCTGGCCTTTCTTTAACCTTTTTGTGACTTTACCTGACCATCAAGTCACCTTTATGTGACTCATTGTAACATCAATGAACATTGACTATAACGTATAACCTTTAATAACAAGAACTGAAACCTATTACTTAATGAACAAAAACAAGAACTGAAACCTATTACTTAATGAACAAAAACAAGAACTGAAACCTGTTACAAAATAGACATAATTACATACTGTGACCTATACAGGATTTGAAAAACAATCCATTGTTTGATAACAGACATTGTCTGGAACCTAATACATTGGTACTGTGTGTCATTCATCTGGACATTTAGCTCATCAATAACCCACACTTGGAATAACACACAGGCAACTACAGCACGTAGAATATCATCTTCACACAGACGGAGATAAGTTGGGGACCCTGAGGTCATACAAACTAAATAATCATGTTTTTCTATCATTATTCATATATCATTTAGCTTTATATTCACATCATTCACTTCTATCACCAACTCATCATATCTGTCAATCATTAGTTTCATCAATATTATTTTGACATTTATCCTTTTATCACTGACTATATTATCAATATCATAATTCTACTTAGAAGCGTCATCTTGATAACATTCATTACATCAACATCATCATCATTATCATCATCCACCATACCATCTTGATTCATCTGCTATATTCAATCATATACATTTCATTTATATCCAGCTCATTACATTAATTAATAAACACTTCATATCATATACACTTAAATCTCGGACTTGTGTTCATAATTTGTGAATCTTTGGCAGTCAGCCTCACCCCCCCTTTTTATTTTTTTTTTCTTATATAAGTGTCGCCGTCTGGGTCCGAACCGTGCACACTCGTGCCCTGACCGTGTGACATACATTCTGATCACAAGACATATGAAAAAGTTCTAGCCAGCATGATGAATAAAAAGTACTAATTTTCTTTGTTTAGAACCAAACTGCTAGCCCTTGCTGGGCGACGTGACATCAGACTATTAAATCCAATTGTTGTTTATCATATTTTGCTTGTAAATTTCTTCTTTAGTAGAGAGTATTATGTTGGGGTTTGAT
>NC_088370.1:35212676-35222676 GCF_034508935.2 Berghia stephanieae | reverse complement strand
GAATACAAATAATTTACCAACAAATACATCTCCAAAAGAACTCTGTGACAAATTCAACACCTTTTTCATTGAGAAAATTTCCAACATCCGACAGGAACTAGACAACGACAGCCCCACAAATCTACATCCCAGCACGACATCACGAGTTGAAACAACAAGCATGACTTTACCAATGAAAACAACAACAATGACAAGGCACGTGACATCGCCTGGAAGATCAACATCAACGGAAGAGACACTACAGGAGGACACAACACTTACCTGCACGACACGACCAACTAAATCTATGAACACCAGTTATAAAATGTTAACGTCGTTTGAACCCGTAACAATAGAGGAAGTTAAAAATATTTTGTCAGATATGCCTAATAAATCATGCCCGCTAGATAAAACACCAACTTGGCTCATAAAATCATGTTCAAAGTATCTTGCTCCAGCAATTGCATCTATCGTAAATGAAACGTTGCCCGATTTTCCAAATATGCTGAAACATGCCTTGGTTAGACCCCTGAAGAAAAAAGCAAATCTTGACTGCAATGAGTTAAATAATTTTATACCTGTGTCAAATTTAAATTTCATTTCAAAATTAATCGAAAAAGTCGTTGCTGCTCGTATTATTAACCATCTAGAGACGAATGCCTTAAACGTTAAATTTCAATCTGCCTACAAATCCTCCCATAGCACGGAAACGGCATTACTTAAAGTTTTTAATGATATTGTAAATGATATAGATAATAAAAGTGCTGCGATGCTTATTTTACTAGATTTAAGTGCGGCAATCGACACTATCGATCAAAATTTACTTTTAACTAGACTACGTGATCAATTTTATATCAGTGGCACAGCTTTGGGCTAGTTAAAGGAATATTTGTTTGAAAGAACTCAGTCAGTAATTATAGAAAACCATGTATCAACTCCATCCATATTAACGTGTGGAGTGCCTCAGGGATCTATTCTCGGCCCCCTCCTTTTTACAATTTATACTGCTCCCCTCTCTCATATGTTATCCACTTTTCCCATTGATTTTCATTTTTATGCTGATGACACTCAGCTGTATACAAAACTCAATAATGATCCAGAGCTGTCATCAGTATCTGTTATGGAAAATTGCATTGCCAACATAAAGGATTGGATGAAACTAAACAAACTTAAATTTAATGATGACAAGACGGAAATGATAATTTTTGGAAATCAACTCTCAAAAATATCTACAAATGAGATACTAGTGAGTGAAAATGCTATTAAACCTAATTCTTGTGTGAGAAATCTTGGGGTGTATTTAGATCAAGGGTTATCCATGGAAGATCATGTTAAAAAAATATGCCAATGTTGTAACTATCACATTAGAAACATTGGAAGAATCAGACATTATATTGATGAAGATATTACAAAGATGCTTGTTAATTCGTTTATTACTAGCAGATTAGATTATTGCAATTCCCTTCTCATTGGCTGTCAAAGTGGATTAATTCATCAACTACAAAAAATTCAAAATAAAGCGGCTAGACTTATAAAATTAACGAAAAAAAAGAGATCATATAATACCAGTTCTCCAGGAATTGCACTGGCTTCCTGTGAAGTATAGGATAGAATTTAAAATATTGTGCTATGTTTTTAGATGTCTGGATGGATTGGCTCCTGAATATTTGCAGGAACTGATTTAAAAATATGAACCCACTCGAAATCTAAGATCATCTCAGTCCCAACTTCTAAAAGTTACCATCTCAAAATCCACTTTCGGTGAAAAAGCCTTTTCATTCATAGCTCCACGCCTATGGAACGCACTTAGTCCTCGGACAAAGTCCTGTGAAAACTTATCATCTTTCAGGAAATGTCTGAAGACTGAGTTGTTCCGCGAGGCTTATTTTTCATGAAATGGATGTTGCTTTGATTCTGTTTTTTGTATGCATGCTTATTATGTATCATGTAGTGTCGTGATTTTTAATTTTTTTGTTTTTAAACATTTTTATTTTTATTTTTATTATGTAAAGCGCCGCAGAGCACGATTAACGTGGATGTTTAGGCGCTATATAAATTCATTATTTACTATTATTTACTATTTACTATTATTATTATTCCTCTTCTTCTTCTTCTTCTTCTTCTTCTTCTTCTTCTTCTTCTTCTTCTTCTTCTTCTTCTTCTTCTTCTTCTTCTTCTTCTTCTTCTTCTTCTTCTTTCAGCTTATCCCGTATTTTGCAGTGTTACCATAATGAATGTCACATCTCCATACTTCTCGGTTCAGAGCATCATCTTCCTCCAGGCCCAGTTCTTTCATATCATCCTTTACCTTATCAAACCATCTAGTTTTTGGGCGTCCCCTTTTTCCTCTTTCCCGCAAATTGTAAGTCCAATACTTTTCTTCCCACGCACTCCCTCTCTCGTCTCTTTACATGTCCGAACCATTTCAATCTAGCTTCTCTCATCTTTGTTGATACATTCTTCACTTCAGTCAACCTTCGAATTCGTTCATTTCTCACTTTATATTTTCTTGTCCAGCCAAGTGACCATCTCAACATCCTCGTTTTTGCCACCTCAACTTCTTTATCTTGTTTCTTTGTTGTAGCTGCTGTCTCTAGTCCATATAATATTGCTATTATTTTATCACATTTAAACTTCAAATTCACATCAAATCTAGAGAAATTCGGGTGCCATTTGATGCTTAAAATATAATTTATATTTCAATTTATCTCATGGATGGAAAATCTCAAAAAGTAGAAAAATAACTTTACGAGTTTTGGAAAATCAGCTTTCAATTCCACTCCGGCTATCAAAGAGTTAATGATAACAATTTTCCACTTCCTGGATTACTCATATTCACCAGAGCCGCATGACCGTATGTTGACAAAACGTCTTTTCATAGTTTGGTAAATAATTTCTACCTATTTTACATTTTAATGGGAAGCATTTAAGTGGGGGTCGCTAAAACACAGTTGGTAGAGCATTCGCTTTATACGCGAAAGGGCCAAGGTTGATCCTGGTTAAAGTCAAGACTATTTCTCCCCCCCCCCCCCACCCACACGTTTGGCTATGTGGTCTAGTGGTATGACACACACTTTCGGATCGGAAGGTCCTGGGTTCGATCCTCGTGCTCGGCGCATAGTTGAGTCCTTGGAAAAGGCTCTTTACCCATATTCTCTCACCGTACTCAGGTGTAAAATGAGTACCTGGCCGCTAACAACGTTGTCTTTGTCCAAAAAATTGTAATATCGCCTAGCAGGCGTCATGTCCCGTCCTATATGTTAAATGTTGCTGTTGACCAGGGACCCCTTGTAAAGCGCTTTGAGCACATTTAGTGGATATTGCGCTATATAAAGCTCCATTAAATTATTTATTATAAACACACACACACACACACACCCTTTCCCTTCCCCTGTCCACCCAGTATTGGTTGGGTAGTCGAGTCTTTGTGTGTTTGTTTTTAAGTCTTGTGTTATTCGAGTCCCTGTGATAAAGGAAGAAAATGCAATAGGCAAAAAGTAATCTAGATTTACAATTGAAGACACCCGAGAAAAAGTAAGACAAAGAGGACCGGTTCATATAATATAACAATAATAATAATAATTAATGTACATTTATATAGCGCGTATGCCGAAGCTTCGAAGCGCTTCACATAACATATATATTCACATACATACACATACATACACACACTTAACTGAATGTATACACGAGTGCACACACACACACACAAACACACATACACACACGCACACAAAAGCACGAACGTATGCGCTTTGCAATAATTCTTGGCATAATCTAATTTAAATACTTGCCATTTTTTAATTTATCAACCCTGCTTTCAAGTCTGACTGACAGTGGGAGTGAATTCCAAGTGATAGGGCCTACTTTACTGAATGATCTGTCGCCAAAACGTTTAAGATTAGTTTTTGGAATTTGAAGGTGATACAATTTTGAGCACCTGAGATATAGGAAACAGAAGTCTAGATACGAAGAGCAAACAGCCAAAGTACACAGTTTGATATCACTTATAAGTCCAATTCAGACACAGTACAGGATCCCATAGATAGGAATAGACATTCTTTAAGGTTTACTCGATATCACATTTGACAATATCATATCAAAACAAAGATATATTTTATCAGTGCATGACAGAGGGTGATTTTCAAAAACTAATAATAATATATCTACACTTGGCTGTTTCCATCTCAGCGAAAAACACTGACCAGGGCCAGGACGAAACAAAATAATGTTAATTCCAAGACAAAGACAGAAAGGAACATCGAAATGGAAACTACATATAGGGGAACCATGGCAAGATTGATATCCCCCCCCCCCCCTCACCATGTACTTACTTACTTAATCCTCTTAGGGCCTTGAGGCACATAGGGCATCCACCAGACATCTCCATTTTTTGCGATCGGCTGCTTTTGCGGTGGCTGTATTCCAGGACAGGCCTGCTTCCTTTAATTCTTTCTCCATCGTCCTTCGCCAGGTTTCTTTGGGTCTTCCCCGCTTTCTCTTCCCATCTGCTGTCCAGTACAAGGCTGTCTTGGGAAGTGACCCTTTTTCCATTCTGGCCACATGACCCAGCCAACGCCATCTTCTTCTTTTTATTTGGCTATCAATGCTAGTGCAGTCAGCTTTCTTTAATAGATCCACTGTTCTTATTTTTGTAGGCCAAGATAAATTAAAAATTCTTTTTAAACACTTGTTCTGAAAGGCTTCTAGTTTCTGTATTAAGGAGGATGTCATTTTCCAGCTTTCACTTCCATAAAGCAGTACACTTAAAACATTGCTCTTGTATATTTTCAGCTTTGTCTTTCTCATTATTTGCTTTGATTTCCAAAAGTTTTTCAGCATGCCGAAAGCCTGGTTTGCCTTTTGAATTCTGTGCTTGATATCGTGTTCTGCATTTCCGTCGTCTGTTATTTTGGATCCGAGGTAGGAGAACTCTGTTACCTCTTCAATTATATGTTCATCTATCCTAATTTCACTGTCATGTTTTGGATTCACCCTAATGTACACAGTCTTATCGAAATTTATTTTCAGTCCAATTTTCGAGGCGTTCTTGTGTAGTACGTTTAGTTTCTCTGAGGCGTCTCTGTGTGTACTGGAAACTAACGCGATATCATCTGCGTAGTCTATATCTTCCAGAAAAGATGTCAGTGTCCAGCGAATGCCTCTCTTCTTACCATCAATTGTATTTTTCATGAGCCAGTCTAGAGCCAGGATAAACAGAAGCGGGGAGAGTATGCAGCCTTGTTTTACACCAGTTGTTACATTAAAGCTGTCTGTTAAATTGTTACCACAGATCACTTGGCATTGGTAGTTGCTGTACATTGCTTTGATTAGGTTGACTATCTTCATCGGTATACCATAATGGCGGAGTATTTTCCACAGGGACTCTCTGTGTAAGCTGTCAAAGGCTTTTTCAAAATCGACAAAAATGGTGTAGAGGGGGCTGTTCCATTCAATGCTTTGCTCCAGGATTTGTCTCAGGGTAAATATGTGGTCACTACATGACTTCCCTTTTCTGAACCCTGCCTGCTCTTTTCTAAGAATGTTTTCAATGTGAGGTGAGATTCTTTTCAGAAGGATTCTATTAAAAATTTTGCTCGTTACGGACAGGAGTGTGATTCCACGCCAGTTAGCACAATTTCCTAGGTCTCCTTTCTTGGCTATTTTATGGATGATGCCTTTCTGCCAATCCTCTGGTATTTCTTCCTTTTCCCAAATGTTGGTGAACAGTTTACTGAGAATTTTGGACATTTCTTGCGAGTTCGCTTTAAGCATTTCCGCAGTGATTTTGTCAATACCTGGGGCCTTGCCATTTTTTTGTTGTTGTATTGCCTCGTGCACCTCATGCTCAGTGATTGGACCAAGATTAACCTCTACGTCCCTTTCTGCTTCTGGGATATCTGTGTAAGAAGATGGGTCTGGTCTGTTCAGAAGGTTTGCGAAATATTCTCTCCATCTTTCAATTTTCTCCTTTTCGTCTGTGATGACACTACCATCTTGGGATTTTAATGGTTTCTCTTGACCATAACTTCTGTTTCCCGAGAGCTTTTTTGTGATTTTGTATAGTGTTTGTGTGTCGTGTCTTACAGCTGCATTTTCTGCTTCAGTTGCTAAATTTTCTGCAAAATCTCTTTTGTCTTTCCTTGTGGATTTTTTCACTTCTTTATCCTTCAATGAGTATTCACTGGATAGCCTTTATTTCAGTCGGGGGATTTAGCGTTCAGGAGATTTAGTTTGATTGATTTTCTTTGGTTAATGAGCTCCCATGACCTTGCTGATATCCAATTCTCTGTATTGGATTTATTGTGTCCTAAGTGTTCAGTGGCACTTTCCTGCATGACGTGGTTGAAATCTTGGATTGTCATGTTTGTAATATCTTGTATTGCACTGAATTTGTTTCTGACTGGGATATTGAAATTGTTTTGGATATCTGGGATTTTCAATTTATCTGTGTTGAAACGTTTCTCCTTCTGTTTTGCTATTTTTGTTTTCATCAATTTAGTAGAGATTTTGGCTGTGACAAGATGGTGGTCACTTCCAATGTCTGCCAATCGTCTGACTCTGACATCGTTTAGGCTGCTCTTCCATTTTCTGTTTATAATTATATGGTCTATCTGACTTTCTGTTTTCCCATCTGGTGATTTCCATGTCAATTTGTGGATGTTTTTGTGTGGGAAGAAAGTTCCACCAATAATGAAGTTGTGTTCTTCACAAAATTCTGCCAGTCTGCTTCCATTGTTGTTCATTAACCCTATGCCCTCCTTTCCAACGGACTGATTTGTTTGTGTATTGCCAACTCTAGCATTAAGGTCTCCGATGATCATGAGCATATCATGTCTTGGAATGTTTTCAACGGCCATTCTTAGAATATCGTAAAATTCTTCTTTGTTTTCTTCATCTGAATCCTCTGTAGGTGCGTAGCATGTGAGGATTGATAGCTTGGTGTATTTTGAGTTGTGTCTTGTGTATAAAAGTCTTTCACTTATCGGTTTCCATTCCAATAGTGACTTGTTGTTTTGCCTGGCTATCAAGAGGGCAACACCTTCTCTGTGTTGGTCATCCTTTCGTCCTGACCAAATGATCAGGTCGCCATTTGAGAGTTGGCGCTTCCCAGCTCCTGTCCATCTTGCCTCTGATATGCCTAGCAAATCGATCTTGTAGTTCAACATCTCGCGCTGGGCTTGTGCCAGTTTTCCTGTTTGATATAGGGTCCTAACATTCCAGCATGAGACATTGAGCTTGCGTTTTGGTGACAACAGATCTGCAATCTGGTCGGGGCGTCCTTTCGGCTTTGACCTCCTACCGTCATGAAGCCAGTATTCTGGTCCGCTTCTCTGCTGCCGCCGGTTGTGGATTTATGTCTGGTTTCTGTTTCTGTAACAGTTTGCTTTTTATGAGGTGGGTTGTTAACCCTACGCTCAACCCCCATTCCTGGAGGGCCGGTGGATTACTCTTCGTCTGATCTCTCTCCTTATTTCTCTTATTAGAGGTCCGAGGTTCGAGATACGCAAGCCCTCCCACCACGACAAGGTGATAATCCGTCGGGAGACACTCACCATGTAGTCCAGTAGATTTCGGCTTTGTCCCGGAAGAAATTGGTACCAAGATAATTTTTATTCTGATGAAACTAGACCATGTTCTGAGCCTTCCATGAAAAATCCACCGAAATCCGTCCTTGGGGGAAAAAAAAAAGAAGTACAGCCTTTTTAAATTTAACATCTGTATGAGAATATTTTCCTCTTTGTCTTTGTTAAAGAGAAATAATCAATAAATAAATAATCATTATTTTTCTTTAATAACAATTACGAAGAGAGAGTAAAATTACATTGAGTAGACCCTGGACTAATATCTCATTTAATTTATTTCTTTTACATAAAATGTATGTTTCTTTATGTCTTGGCATTGTATAGATAGTTCGAAGATGACGTCACTCAGGTCTTTATTATTGTTTTTTGCCATCCGTGTTTATGAGTTATGCTCACCGAACTGTATTAATTTGACTATAAACGTTCATGGATACACACCGTTTTGTATGTTGGTCCGTTATACTTCCGGATGGCAATGTTATGAGTTTCTTATCCAAGCGCATACTATCTATAAAGCCATTATATTTGGTGGGTGGGATTCACCTAAAGGTGGGGGGAATAGTGGACCCTGCTGACAGATAATGTCTTCATCTGTCCACAACATAACTATTCAATCCCCCTAAATCGTTTTCCCCTTTCATGAGAATATGTCTTTTTTTTCTTTCGGAATATTGCCATTTGGTTTCTTGTTTGTTGTTTTTAAGGGTTTTACGGCGCTTGTAACACATTAAGGTCATATCATCGCCAGTAAAAAGGAATAAAATGGGATAGTAAAAAGTTCTAGAAGTACAATCAAAGCACCCAAGAAAAAGTAAGAAAAGGGGGAATTTGTTCAAATAGGAAACAGATGTAGATTCCAAGAGCACATTATCAAAGTACTTAGTTTGAGATCACCTAAATGTCTCGTCCAGACACAAGCATAGGTCCCGACTAAGAGAGATACACTCAAATGCTCACAAATCATATATAACATGTAAACAAAACAATACAGTGCATAACAGAGAGATGATTTACAAGGGAAAAAAATATCATCTCCCAAAACTCTAACTAAACTTTTGACTGTTTCCCTACCAGCCAAGGTATCCGGCCAGGACCAGGACAAAACCAAGTAATCATTCCAAGACAAAGACAGAAAGCATGTTGGAAAACTGATATAAGGTGATAATGCCAACAATTTATATTTTTGACCAGTTTAACATTCAATTCGGTTTTTAAGCATACGGTTCGTTCCGACATAATACCGTTTTGAGACGATGGGTCACATATCCGTAGTTTACCCGGGTTACTTTTACCCCATGCCTATTTAGATTTATCACATTTTTCTGAAACAAATTATAGATCTAGGCGTATCTAGTGTCAAAGCTAATGTTCTTAGTTTTTACATGTCAATGGTAGTTGAATAAAACTATCTATACACTCGTACAAGCTCATTTTGAATACATTATTTTCAATTTTGAAAAGTAGCAAAAATCTCTAGGATTGAGTGAGTTAAGAGTATTATATCACCTTGAATGGCGAAGACTTTTGACTATGGCTTACTAAAAGTACAATAGTTACGTCAATCTTGTGGCTCCTGTTGGGCGCCCAAAGGGGCGGCATAACCAACCAACCTAACCAATCGCCTTGAATATCCAGGGTAGGGCCTCTATCAAGTCTTTCCCTGATTTCAAAGACTTATAATTCTAAACCAATTTTAGATATTTGTGACCAATCGTCTCAAAACGGAATTATGTCGGAACGAACCATATGCTTAAAAGTCAAATTAAATGTCAAACTGGTCAAAAATATAAATTGTTGGCATTGGCATCCTAAAATATGGTATCCATTCCCCTCAATAACACATACAAACTCAACACAAGTCTGATATTTCTGGCTATAAATTCAATTTTCAACATCTTAACCAATCCGACTTGATATCGTTTTGAGGCGAAGGGTCTCATATCCGTAGATTACCCGGGCTACTTTTACCCCATGCCTATTTATTACATTTTTCTGAGACCACTTATAGGCGTTGTATCAAAGCTTATGTTTTTAGTTTTTACATGTTAATGGTAGTTGAATAAAACTATCTATGTACGAGTACATGCTCATTTTTAATACATTTTTTTTCCAATTTTGAAAAGTAGAAAAAAATCTGTAGGATTGAATGAGTTAAGGAATTGTCCATTCAATTCTTGGATGTCGCGTCCATTTTCTGTAACCGAATAGAGAAATCCACCGAGAGCAATGGCGGGTTTGATTTTAGTTGTTTCTGCAAATTTCGTAGACATCCTTCCAATCGTGTAATCAAATTGACAAATGGAAAGAATTCACTGCCTAGATGCGTTGTATACAAATGCTGAAACCATGACAACGTAAACACATTCTATTTTTTTCTAAAACTTGAACTTTTATATAGAGCAATATCCACTAAACGTGCTTAAAGAACTTTACAT
>NC_088370.1:35195176-35207676 GCF_034508935.2 Berghia stephanieae | reverse complement strand
CTTGTCGGGTGATTGAATTTTTCTTGTAAAGAGGTCATACTTTATAAGCAGATTGATAGTAAATTGAGATATTGAAATCATACACAATATTGGTTTTTAGTTTTTACTGGTCAATAAAATCTTATCCTCATGAGTTATTTTACCACATAAAGACATAAATCATATCAGTTTACTGTTATGACCAACACAGCTGTTTGAGAGGAATCGAAGTGGTAAAAAAATATACAGAACAAACAAAACCATGAATAAATCAAGAAAACCAACTGCTAATATGATCATAATGCACAGGAACATAGATGTATATATGTACTTTTGATATTTATTAAAACTCTTGAGATACTGCCGCTGAGTTTTTAATAACAAATTTTTTATTTAAGTGCACCATAATTTACAAGCACTTAAAATTAGATCAACAATTTGTGATATCTAAAGAAAACTATTAACCACAGGAATATCAATTTTTCACTGATGTTTTGAAAGACAGCTGATTTTTCAAATCAAAATAATGAAGTGAAAGAGTCTGTTATTGTTTTCCCGCTATACAGACATATTATGAGACCATAAATATCCATAATTGCCCCCATTGGACACGGCACTGCCTGATACTAGTTGAACTCCAATGACCTCACGCAGGTAGCTAGCAAGGGAGGGTTATTGGTACCTTGGGAGTTCCAACTAAAATAGCGCTGATTCCACGCAATGATATATATATATATATATATATATATATAATATATATATATATATATATATATATATATATATATATATCGATTGATTAAAATGACTGTCAAAATGTCAAAAACTCACGAACATGAGACTTAATGTACGTCTGCTAGATCTGGCGGAAATTACTTTGAGATAGACTAGCATCCTATCCAAAGAAATACGACAAAACAAAATGTTTATGTCCTTTTCAAGCTATGTATTGAAACCAAACTAGATTCGGTATGATTTTTTTTTTATTTTCTTGTATTTTTCTTTCTGTTTTATTTTGTCTGGCACTATTTCATGCACGACACTTTTTCATATTTTTATCACATACGTAATGTGTCATTTTATATTAGAATTTGTGTCCACAGAAATAATTGATCGAGTCAGAATAACACAGAGGCAATGGCCGTGAGGGTGAGATCTCTGTCAGAAGACAGTGTGGACACCTACACACACATCTGGTGTGTCACGTTCTTCCTCTTGTTGACTTTCGTTCTCCTCATATCACCCGCCGTTCCAGGCAAACAGGATGAAATAAAGGGAGATGATAAATCATCAAATTACATAAACTGCTGGTGTCCCGCCCAATTCGAGCGATCTCAGGTTGATTACACGAATGAAGCGTGTTCCATACAATATAAAGCCACCAGAGAAGATGCTCTCTCACAGAAAAATCGTATTCCACAATCGCATCTTGATCGCATGGGTGAACGTCTGAAGCAATTTCTTATGGTGGCATGGACAAGAAAAAGGACGACGACAACAACGACGACGACAACAACGACGACGAAGCTGGAGGTGATGAAACCAAAAGACTAATTCATCCTCACCAGAGTCCTGTCTTGTTGTTCATCCTGGCCATAGCTCTCAGGATTCCTCAGATGGTCTGGTCAATGATGTCAAGGTTTTCCGGAAGTGCTAATGTTGGACAGACTTTGGAAGCAGCCGAAAAAACAGACGTCATGGGTTTTGATGACAGACGGGAGATGTACGCTGGTTTGGTTGAGGTGAGTAAAGTGATGATGATGATGATGATGATGGTGGTGGTGGTGGTGGTGGTGGTGGTGGTGGTGGTGGTGGTGGTTATGGTGATGATGATGATGATGATGATGATGATGATGATGATGATGATGATGGTGGTGGTAGTGATGATGTTGATGATGATGATGGATGATGATTATGGTGATGATGATGATTATTATTATTATCATTATTATTATTATTATTATTATTATTATTATTATTATTATTATTATTATCATCATCATCATTATTATTATTATTATTATTGTGAAGATAATTATGATTATAGCCATAATAATGATGAAAATGATGATGATTACGTTAATAATAATGATAATAATAATAATAATAATAATGATAATAATAATAATAATAATAATAATAATAATAATAATAATAATAATAATAATAATAATAATAATAATAATAATAACACCTTTTCTAGAGCAAATATAGGTCTACAAGAAGTCCAAAACAAATGCGTCGTTATCCAGCGCAAATTCAACTGTCCAAATCTAATTCGTCATCCCTCTTTATCTATGGTAATTTACGTTACTTTAAAGTTGGATGAAATTCATACGTTTTAAAGACCAAATATGAACGTTTTTCAAATCAAATTCAACGTTTCCAGTTCAAACTCAACATCACCATTTGTATTACAGAAATAAAATGGAAAAGAAATATAACAAAATCAAATATCATCACAATCATCATCGTCGTCGTCATCATCATGATCATCAACATTAAAATCATCAACCTGCTGCTCATCGGGGCCAAGGGAACTCACTCTGATTATGTCAACAAATTCGTTTCCCTGGCGACTCAGTGACTCAGTTTATCGTCTGCTACTTGACCTTCTGATTACGGGTCAATATCACAGTGCCTTTTTACGTACTTCTTCTTCTTCTTCGTTCCTCTGATGGACATCTGTGGCTGCAGTCCGATATCTGCTATGAAGGCTGTGGTCCGCTTTAGGTCCTCAGCATCACCATAGAGCTTTCTGTTGAGTACGATTTACATTAAAATTAACCCAAAGCAAGATGCCGAGGCAAACCTTACAACAAAATAAGTGATGAAGACAAACGAAGTCTAGATAACTGTTTTACTGGATTGAGGATTGCATTCTACTTGCTCATCAAATGAGGATACATTCATCGGTCAGCTGCTTACTCGGTACTACCGCAAACTAGGGGACCCAAATAATTTTGGGGGTTTGGGAGGGGGGGGGGAAACTTCTTCTTTTTTAAAAAAAATTCTAGTAGGGGGTTTGGGAGGAGAGAGATTTAATAAAATTTAAAAAAAAAGTTTCCCCCCTCCCAAACCCCAAAACCTTTTTTTTTTTTAAAGTCCCCCCCCCCCCTCCCTATACCCAAAAATTATTTGGGTCCCCGAGTTTGCGGTAGTATCGCTTACTCCACAGTGAGAAGAAGATTGAACGGCCCGATCACAAAATCTAAAATCGGAGTGCAACGCTCGAATCAAAGGGCCCTTCCACTAAACAATGCGAAACTTTAATTGTCTGCACGGATGCTACGATAACACAAGGAAAATAATCGTGTTGTCCTTGACAACCCAACTGTTTTTATGTTTGGGTGCAGAACATCAAAAACAAAGTTGAAACTGTCAAACGATTGGCGTAAAGTCGTAAAGTCTCATTTCCTGAAAGAAGAAACAATAAATGGTTGAAAACAACAAAGTTTTTTTGCAACTCCTGCAAGCACAAGTGTTACAAAAAAAAATAACTCAACAATTCTGTAAATATTGTTGACTATGAATCACTGAGAAAACTTTCATTATGTACTTTTTTACAAGTTTGGCAGAGTTCCTACAGAGCAGAATAAAAACGAATTGTTAGAAACAATATGTTGAAATTGAATTGGAAAGTGCCGAATTTGATTTGGAATGTTGAATTTGAACTTGACAACGTATACTGGAAGATTTTGAATTTGGTCTAAAAGTGCTGAATTATATTTGGACAATGTTTGAATTTGATCTGGTATGCCAAATTTGAACTTGCCAATTTTATATTTGATCGGGAAAAAGTGTAATAATAATAATAATAATAATAATAATAATAATAATAATAATAATAATAATAGTAGTAGTAGTAGTAGTAGTAGTAGTAGTAGTAGTAGTAGTAGTAGTAGTTGTTGTTGTTGTTGTTGTAGTAGTAGTAGTAGTAGTAGTAGTAGTAGTAGTAGTAGCAGTAGTTGTTGTTGTTGTTGTAGTAATAGTAGTAGTAGTAGTAGTAGTAGTAGTAGTAGTAGTAGTAGTAGTAGTAGTAGTAGTAGTAGTTGTTGTTGTTGTGTTGTTGTTGTGTTAGTAGTAGTAGTAGTAGTAGTAGTAGTAGTAGTAGTAGTTGTTGTTGTTGTTGTTGTAGTAGTAGTAGTAGTAGTAGTAGTAGTAGTAGTAGTAGTAGTAGTAGTAGTAGTAGTAGATATATAGTATAGTAATAGATAATTAATATGATAATATAATAATAATTAAATATAATAATAATAATAATAATAAATAATAATAATAATAATAATAATAATAATAATAATAATATAACAATAATAATAATAATAACGATAATAAAATAAAAAAAAGAAGAAGAAGAAGAAGAAGAAGAAGAAGAAGAAGAAGAAGAAGAAGAAGAAGAAGAAGAAGAAGAAGAAGAAGAAGAAGAAGAAGGAGAAAAAGAAGAAGAAGAAGAAGAAGAAGAAGAAGAAGAAGAAGAAGAAGAAGAAGAAGAAGAAGAAGAAGAAGAATTTTGTGAGAATGTATCAAACAACTGGCGATCTAAATACTACTTTTAATAAGATAAATAAATAGAGCTTTTATATAGCTCAAAATTTACTAAATATGCTCAAGCGCTTTACACAGGGTCCCTCACCAACAGAAACACGTAACGTGTAGACGAGACATGACGCCTGTTAGGCGATATTACAAGTTTCCCGACAGAGACAACGCTGTTGACTGCCAGGTACTCATTTTACACATGAGTACGAGATGTAATGTGAGTAAAGAGACATTTTCAAGGACTCAACTATGGGCCGAGCGAGGCTCGAACCCTGGACCTTCCGATCCGAAAGCGAGTGTCATACCACAAGACCACATATCCGCACAAATAGGGGAATGACGCCAGCTTCATTCAATCTATATAATACTTTTTCTCCACAGACATTAAAAAAATACACGCAATCCAATCAGAAAACAGCTACCTGTTTGTATCTGATGATGAAAGTGTTGATGATCTTAGTCATCATTGCTGAAATCGTCGTCATCTCAGTCTACATTTTCCCCCTAGAACATCAAGAAACATCAAAGACAACAGTTGAGGATGCTCCCACGACAACAGAGACTGTACCGACCTTGAACTTCACGTCGATTTCACCGGACAATTTTGGCCATCAAATTATAGACAAGGAAAATGAGAAACACGTTTTTCATTGCTTTTTCAAAGTTCGCCAAATTCACAATGTCCATGACTACACTGTTCAATGTATTGTTAGAGAAGTATCAGAACCGGAAATTCCGTCACAGGACTCTCCGCTCTCCAAAAATGTGTTCCTCATTGCCCTTGCTGCTCTTGTGATCCTATTGGTTGCCAACACACTCAACACCTTCATGTGGCTCGTTGGACTTGTCTGTAATTCAACTCGAGATGTACTGGGCGTTGGTCAAGACTGTCCTCTCGATTTGGTCTTTCTGATCCAAATGGCTCGAATAAATCTAAGTATTGGAGTCGCTACGGGACTGGCTGAGTTTGCTGATGGAAGAAAATCTTCCAAAGAGGATGACCAGGGGATGCTACTCCAGAAAATTGTATGAACGAGGACCGACGATTGCATAACAATCGATAAACGTCATCAACTTGTGCTGAATTTTTGAAAATAAGATGTCAACCATTTTGAATTGCATGCCATAAATACGTACTTAATACCAATTCCATACCTGACTATGGTTCTCTGTCATGATCATCAGGTTTGTATTCTAATGACAAATTACAAAAGTTTTTGTTTTTATTGAAGTCTGTTGCCATTTTATCGGATTTTCTTTGGGTTTTTTTTGTTTTTTTGTTTTTTGTTGTTTTTTTTTTTTTGGTTCATTTTTGTTATTGTTGTTTGATCTTTGTTTTGTTATGTTTTCAGGGCGTTTGGTGTGAGTTGTTATTGTTGTTTATTTGTTGTTTTCATTTATTTATTTTTGGGGGGGGGTTGTTTTGTTTTTGTTTTGTTTTGTTTTGTTTTTTTGGCGCGGGGATTGTCGTTGGTGGTTGTGGGTTTTGTTTTGTTTTTCTTTGTTCTTTTACTTTTCATTTCTCTCTTTTTTTGGGGTGGGGGGGGTGGGGGGGGGTTTCGTTTGTTTTCATCTGTAGATTCATTTTGTTATGTTTTGGTGAATTTTCTTCACTTATCTTTATTACTTTTAACGCATGCTGGTGAATAAAAATTAAATTGATATTAACATCGATGTGCTTTATTTTGCACGGAGTTTTATTTGCTACACGAAAACAATCCACCTTTTATACAAATCAGGTCGCCAGTTAGATCCCTTTTTTTAACCAGGCATCTGACGATATCCATCACTGCCTACGGACAGTTACTCTTCCACACTAGGGTTGGGTGGGATAATGTGTTATAGTTATAGGGAATGAGATTAGCGGAAGAGTAGCGTCCCTTGATTGGACGTCACCTTACAGAGAGAACGTCAACATGGTTTTGCGCATGCGTCTCTCTCGTCCTCGCTTTCGATTAAGTGTCTCCGGAAGCGAGGGCTAGAGACGCATGCGCACAACCAACATGACGTTCTCTCTCTTATAACTTTTCCGCTGGTGACGTCCAATCAAGAGACGCTACTCTTCCACTAATCTCATTCCCTATACATTTGACTGTTTCCCTCCCAGCCATTGACTCTGGCCAGGAGTAGGGCAAACCAAATCATTCTATTCCAAGACAAAGACAGAAAGCAACTTGGAAAACAAATAAAGGGGGAATAGAAGACGGAGCAAATGACTTCCTCTCCTGCCCATCATGGAAGGTTAGAGGCCCTCAGACAGAAAAACATTAAAGAAAAGTAAGAAAGAGGAAACATTGAGGTTTTATAGGGAATGAGATTAGCGGAAGAGTAGCGTCCCTTGATTGGACGTCACCTTACAGAGATAACGTCAATTTGGTTTTTTAAGTGTCTCAAGCCGCTTTCACCGGAAGCGAGGACAAGAGACGCATGCGCACAACCAACATGACGTTCTCTCTCTAATAACTTTTCCGCCGGTGACGTCACAGACTATGGGTGACGTCCAATCAAGGGACGCTACTCTTTTTTTTAAGGGTTTTACAGGGCTTGCAACACATTAAGGTTATATCAGCGCCAGTGAAAAGGAAGAAAATGGGTTAGTAGAAAGGTCTAAAATTACACTTAAAGCACCCAAGAGAAAGGAAGACAAAGGGGAACTGGGAACAAATAGGGATCAGATGTAGATTCCAAGAGCATACCACTAATGTACTTAGTTTGAGACCACCTATAACTATAAGTCTCACCTAGACACAAGCACAAGACCAACAAAGAGAAATACACTCAAATTCTTATATTTCATTATGCATTAAAAATAACAAATATAATAATATATAACAGAGAGATGATTTACAAGGAAAAAAATATAATCTCCCAAAACAATAACTATGCATTTGACTGTTTCCCTCTCAGTAAGGCCAACATGCCGGGGCCAGGACAAAATCAAGTAAGCTCATTCCAAGACAAAGACAGACAGCAAATTGGAAAACAGATATAAGGGGATAGAAGACACAGTATGTACCTCCATGCCCACTGTGGGAGGTCAGGAACCCCACCCAGGACTTTACTCTTCCGCTAATCTCATTCTTATATAGCGCAATATCCATTAAATATGCTCAAAGGGTCCCTGACCAACAGCAACGCGTAACATGTAGAACAGGACATGACGCCTGTTTGGCGATATTACATGTTTGTTTGTTTTCCGGCAGAGACAACTAATGACCTTATGATCACCAAAAAACGAAACAAAACAGAACTTAACTCTCGTCTCACGTCAAGGCAATTTTGTTGTTTCTTCTGTCTAGTTATTAAAGGGTTTTACGGCGCTTGCAACACTTTTAGGTCATATTTCAGCGTCAGAAGATGAAAAATCTGGATTTTCAATTAAAGCTATTGAGACAAAGTAAGACAAAGGGAACAGAGGAAGATTCCAAGAGCAGAATGTCAATATGTTTTGTTTTAAATCACAGAAAAGTCCATCCAGACACAAGCACAAGATCCTACCAAGAGGAATACACTCAAATGTTTACAAAACATGATATTCAAAGCATACAAATTATTACAGTACATAAGAGAGATAATTTACAAGGGAAAAAAATTATCATCTCCCAAAATGAATACTAATACTATTCAATTGACTGTTTGCCTCTCAGCCAAGGACTCGGACCAGGGCGTGGAAAAAAAACACAGTAATCCCTTTCCAATGCAAAGACAGACAGAAAGCAACTCGGAAAACAGATAGAGCGAGGGGGGAGGGGGGGGGAGGGGTTATAAGAAGACACAGCAAGCAGGAGGTTAACTCTCTCAACCCTAACACCGACTATATCCGTTGTTGACCTAGGTATTAACTTTTTACCCCCTTGCCTATTAATTACATTTTCTTAGACAAATTCTAGGCGTAGTATCAAAGCTAATGTTCTTAATATTTACATGTTAATGGTAGTTGAATAAAACTATCTATGCACATGCTCGTTTTTAATACAGTTTTTTTTTCCAATTTTGATAGGTAGCAAAAATCGCGAGAATTGAGTGAGTTAAAATTAAAAGACTCCACCCAGAAGTGGGTAATTTTGTAACCAGGGCTTTGTAGTTTGCATCAAGTTTTTTTTTTCCTTGGGCAAGAACCTTAAGAGATAGCAAACGAGCCTGTGGACTGATGAAGAACATTTCATTTGTTGTTGTTTTTTTTTTTTGTTGTTTTTTTTTAAAGCGTTTTTTTTAGAGTTTTACGGCGCTTGTAAAACATTAACCCTCTCCTTACCACTCATAGGAAAATCGTCACATTCGTTACGATGCAACCGACAATTTCCTCAATCTGATTTCTCTTGTACATCACAAAATTTAAAGAAATGCTTTGATTACAGCTATAGATACTAAACACTGTGTTGTAGAGCTCATTTGTTACTTTTTGTGTGAGTAAAAAAAGTCTATTCTTGTGTTGAGTGGGAGTGAATTTTCGCGGGAAATTCTAAAAATAGCAGGTAAGGAGAGAGTTAAGGTTATATCAGCGCCAGTAAAAAGGAAAAAAAAAGGGATAGTAAAAAGGTCAGGAATTACAATTAAGGCACCCAAGAAAGGTAAGACAAAGGGGAATTGGTTCAAATAGGAAACAGATGTAGATTCCAAGAGCACACTATCAAAGTACGTAGTTTGAGATCACCTTAAAGTCTCATCCAGACACAAGCACAGATCCCAACTAAGAGGAATACACTCAAATGTTTACCAATCATATAATATAATATGTAAATAAACATAATACAGTGCATAACAGAGAGATGATTTACAAGGAAAATAATATCATCTCCCAAAACTAACTATACATTTGACTGTTTCCCTCCAAGCTAGGGTATCCGGCCAGGGCCTGGACAAAACCAAGTAATCTCAATTAAAGACAAAGACATAAAGCAAGTTGGAAAATAGATGTAGGGGGATAGAAGACACAGTAAGTGCCACCCTGCCCACTATGGGAGGTCAGGAACCCCATCCAGATACAGGGGGATAGAAGACACAGTAAGTGCCACCCTGTCCACTATGGGAGGTCAGGAACCCCATCCAGATACAGGGGGATAGAAGACACAGTAAGTACCTCCCTGCCCACTATGGGAGGTCAGGAACCCCATCCAGATACTTGGGGATAGAAGACACAGTAAGTGCCACCCTGCCCACTATGGGAGGTCAGGAACCCCACCCAGATACAGGGGGATAGAAGACACAGTAAGTGCCACCCTACCCACTATGGGAGGTCAGGAACCCCACCCAGATACAGGGGGATAGAAGACAGAGTAAGTGCCACCCTGCCTACTATGGGAGGTCAGGAACCCCACCCAGATACAGAGGGATAGAAGACACAGTAAGTGCCACCCTACCCACTATGGGAGGTCAGGAACCCCACCCAGATACAGGGGGATAGAAGACACAGTAAGTACCTCCCTGCCCACTATGGGAGGTCAGGAACCCCACCCAGATACAGGGGGATAGAAGACACAGCAAGTGCCACCCTGCCCACTATGGGAGGTCAGGAACCCCACCCAGATACAGGGGATAGAAGACACAGTAAGTGTCTCCCTGCCCACTATGGGAGGTCAGGAACCCCACCCAGATACAGGGGGATAGAAGACACAGTAAGTGCCACCCTGCCCACTATGGGAGGTCAGGAACCCCATCCAGATACAGGGGGATAGAAGACACAGTAAGTGCCACCCTGCCAACTATGGGAGGTCAGGAACCCCACCCAGATACAGGGGGATAGAAGACACAGTAAGTGCCACCCTACCCACTATGGGAGTTCAGGAACCCCACCCAGATACAGGGGGATAGAAGACACAGTAAGTGCCACCCTGCCCACTATGGGAGGTCAGGAACCCCATCCAGAGGAACGTTAAAAGTCGAGTACGAGACGGCATTGATTGATGACGGATGTTGCCGTACCAGAAGGGTTCCGGGTTCAATTCTCATCATACTAACTTCTGGCAACTCTCTACTGTTTTAATTTCTTGAAATTTCAAGTGATATATAAAGAGAGAGAGAGAGAGAGAGAGAGAGAGAGAGAGAGAGAGAGAGGTATAAAACAAAAAAAAAACACGAAATAATAGTGCTCGACTTTAATATTAAAGCAACGGTAAATATAAATAAATAAAATATACGAATAACGTTCTACTCCAATAGTTATATTTCATGCTTCATAGTTATCAGTATATTTTATATATATGTAGAGAGAGAGAGAGAGAGAGAGAGAGAAAGAGAGAGAGAGAGAGAGAGAGAGAGAGAGAGAGAGAGAGGGAAAAGAAAAAGACCTTCCAAGTAGCATTGACTAATCACCCACTTAAATGTCATGTGACATAGCATGGCAATTTGGTACCTACAACATTAAGTGTTAAAAAAAAGAGCAAAATATAACATTTAGCAAACGTATATAAAAATATTTTTCTGAAAGAAAGTGATGACACAAATATAATAATCTCTCTCTCTCTCTCTCTCTCTCTCTCTCTCTCTCTCTCTCTCTCTCTCTCTCTCTCTCTCTCTCTCTCCCTCTCTCTC
This sequence comes from Berghia stephanieae, assembly GCF_034508935.2. Taxonomy (NCBI): domain Eukaryota; kingdom Metazoa; phylum Mollusca; class Gastropoda; order Nudibranchia; family Aeolidiidae; genus Berghia; species Berghia stephanieae. The sequence continues at coordinate 35,196,624 of NC_088370.1, read as the reverse complement.
TCTCTCTCTCTCTCTCTCTCTCTCTCTCTCTCTCTTTCTTTCTTTCTTTCTCTCTGTACATTTATTTGTAAAAAGTATATATATAGAATGTTGACATTGACTTCAATGTATGTATAATACTTATCGAGACAATAATAAACCGTCTATTCTTTATATATATATATATATATATATATATATATATATATATATATATATATATATAAATGGTGTAATATAATAAATCTGAATAAATACATTTGTAAATATAATTGTTTCTTTAAAATATTGCAGAACAATTAATTCTATGGCAACGAGAGAAAAAAAATTATATTGGGAGCTGAGACTTATCTTCACATACATACACAAAGACGAACACATACATACACAATCTGCAGCTTACATTGAACAAGCTGTTATTGATGCCTTCCAATTCAAAAGACTAGAATATGGTAATAGGCTTCAACAGTCGTGACTTCACTTCCCCCGTAATGACGCATAATAACTCAGTAACTGGTTCTAAACTATCGGAACAATGGCGGACGCCCCCCATGAGATATTTCTTCGATGAACATGAAAGCGTATCCAGAGGAGAAAAACATTATAAATCTGATCATGTTTTGACTTTTATACATTCTGATCACATGACATGTGAAGAACTACTAGTCAGTATGAAGAATAAAAAGTACCGATTTTCTTTGTTTAGAACCAAGCTACTACACTAAACTGTATTATCCATACTATAAACGTTCAAAGTTACACATAGTTTTGTGTGTTGGTCCATTATACTTCCGGATGGCAATGTTGTGAGCTTCTGAGCTAAGCGCATACTGTCTATACAAGTGGTCCCTGGCCACCAGCAATACTTAACAAGTGGGACGAGACATGATGCCTGTTAGGCCACAATATTACCATTTTTTCAGACAGGTACACACAATGCCGCTAATGGCCAGCTACTCAATTTACACCAGAGTACGGTGAGAGAATATCATGTTAGTAAATATTCTTTTCCCCGGACTCAACTATGCGGCGCCACCCAAGAGTGGGATTCAAACCGTGGATCTTTTGGTCCAAAGACGAGTGTCTAATCACGAGAACACATTAATCAAAGTAAACGCCTTCACTGGAGAGACTTAATTTTGTTTCTTAAAGTCTTTTTTTAAATATTGGAATTATAATGATCATCCCTTTAATCTAAAAAATAACTTTAATCTAAAAAATCTAACAGCAACATGTAACATCTAGAACAAGACATGACACCTGTTAACGGCCAAGTACTCATTTTACACACGAGTATGGTGAGAGAAAGTGAGTAAAGAGCCTTTTCCAAGGACTCAACTATGCGCCGTGCGAGGCTCGAACCAAGGACCTTTCGATCCGAAAGCAATTGCCATTCCTCAAGACCACATAGCCGCACTAACATAATAGTACTTATCAATTTTACATACATACATACATACACACACATA
>NC_088370.1:35175176-35192676 GCF_034508935.2 Berghia stephanieae | reverse complement strand
GACTTGAGCAAATTCAGATTTAGCAGTTATTTTGTCCTTGAACACGGATAACAAAAAAAAACAACATCAATATCAAAAACAACAACACCCAACAATGTAAAAAAAAAACTGAAAACAAAAAAACTGGTGAGAATTATCACAGAAAAAGAAAACCTTTGAGTTTGTGTATATCTCACACCCGACTACTATATCTCACACCTGTGCGCGCGAACATTAAAAGAAAGGCCAGAGTTTTGAGGCTGTCAAGATCTTGTTGTGAATTTAGTATGGAGGGCAGGATGTAGAAATTTTACACTGTAAACTCTAAAATCATAAATTGTAAAACAATTTCAGTTACGATCAATAGATATTTCCCACTATAAAAATGCACGGGTTTGTTTTTTTTTCGTCTATTTTAATATAATTTACAAACTACATTGAACAAGATGATATCCGAACAATAAGATCCTGACTGCATATATATGTAAACATTGCAACAATTGCAAATTAAAAATTGAAGAATAGGCACCGGTGCAATATGAAAATGTGACAATGTGAGCATGAAACAATACCACAAACAATACAAAAAATGCATATAAAAATATAAGATATAAATTTTTCTTTAACTGGGAAATGCACCGCAGTGATTCAAAAAAGAATAAACAATCTCCGAATGTTATCACAAATTCATAATTTTACAACAGTTATAAGAAAAGGCTTCAATGTAAACATTATAAAACAAGAATGTATCGATTTAAGACCCAATTATCAGCAAAACAAACAATAAGCAAAGAAATGTAACAACAACAACAACAAAAGATGAAGTATTTGTAACGTAGTAAGCCCTATCATGTACGTACTATTTTCATGTGTTGAAATTCACAAGAAAGTAATAATAGTAATTATTGGAGTAATAAAAATACAGTCCATATTAATCCTTTCCGTACCAACAGTAAGAAAATTGTCGAATTTGTTAAGATAGAAACAGCTTTTTCTTTTTCAGATAATAAGCAAAGAAATTCAACAGCAACAATAAAAAATGAAGTATTTGTAACTCAGTTGTCATGTACTTTTTTCATGTGTTGAAATTCACAAGAAAGTAATAAAATTAATTATTGGAGCAATAAAAATACAGTCCATATTAATCCTTTCCGTACCAACAGTAAGAAAATGGTCGAATTTGTTAAGATAGAAACAGCCTTTTTCTTTTTCAGATAATAAGCAAAGAAATTCAACAGCAACAATAAAAAATGAAGTATTTGTAACTCAGTTGTCATGTACTTTTTTCATGTGTTGAAATTCACTAGAAAGTAATAAAATTAATTATTGGAGCAATAAAAATACAGTCCATATTAATCCTTATTTCCGTACCAACAGTAAGAAAATTGTCGATTACGTTACGATAGAAACAGTATTTATCTTTTTCAGATAATACAAAAATTGTCATACGTACGAAGAAACAGTATTTATCTTTTTCAGATTTGTTTTATTAATATAAATTCACTACATAAAAAATTTATTTCAGATTTTATTAATCTAATTGTGAACGAATAGAAACAGTATTTATCTTTTTTATATCACAAAAATGTCGATTACGTTACGATAGAACAGTATTTATCTTTTCAATTTGTTTTATTAATCACAATAAAATTGTCGATTACGTTACGATAGAAACAGTATTTATCTTTTTCAGATTTGTTTTATTAATCACAATAAAATTGTCGATTACGTTACGATAGAAACAGTATTTATCTTTTTCAGATTTGTTTTATTAATCACAATAAAATTGTCGATTACGTTACGATAGAAACAGTATTTATCTTTTTCAGATTTGTTTTATTAATCACAATAAAATTGTCGATTACGTTACGATAGAAACAGTATTTATCTTTTTCAGATTTGTTTTATTAATCACAATAAAATTGTCGATTACGTTACGATAGAAACAGTATTTATCTTTTTCAGATTTGTTTTATTAATCACAATAAAATGTCGATTACGTTACGATGAACGTATTTACTGTTAAAATAAAATGGAAACACGTAGATATTATCTTTTTCAGATTTGTTTTATATCACAATAAATTGTCGATACGTTACGATAGAAACAGTATTATCTTTTTCAGATTGTTTTATTAATCACAATAAAATTGTCGATTACGTTACGATAGAAACAGTATTTATCTTTTTCAGATTTGTTTTATTAATCACAATAAAATTGTCGATTACGTTACGATAGAAACAGTATTTATCTTTTTCAGATTTGTTTTATTAATCACAATATTTTTTTGTTTGTTGCTTTAGGTCTCTTCCAACACAATTGAGGTTATATGAGAGACCGCTGAAACAAAAAAACAAGCAATCTAACAAAAATAGTACAAATGTCAATCAAAATCATAACCTAAAGATATCATAAGCTAAATTATAAATAACCACGAACAAACAGGCAGAGGATTTACAGGAAAAAAAATATCCCCTGTCAAAAATACAATCACAAACCAAAGAAGCAGGATAGGCTAGTAAAGAGAAGAAGAAACGACATCACTATCGGATCGTACACCCATGCGAACATCATAGGTATATGATTCAAGGGTGATGCTCCCATCCAACCACCCGCTTAATCACAATAAAATTGTCGATTACGTTACGATAGAAACAGTATTTATCTTTTTCAGATTTGTTTTATTAATCACAATAAAATTGTCGATTACGTTACGATAGAAACAGTATTTATCTTTTTCAGATTTGTTTTATTAATCACAATAAAATTGTCGATTACGTTACGATAGAAACAGTATTTATCTTTTTCAGATTTGTTTTATTAATCACAATAAAATTGTCGATTACGTTACGATAGAAACAGTATTTATCTTTTTCAGATTTGTTTTATTAATCACAATAAAATTGTCGATTACGTTACAATAGAAACAGTATTTTTCTTTTTCAGATTTGTTTTATTAATCACAATAAAATTGTCGATTACGTAACGATAGAAACAGTATTTTTCTTTTTCAGATTTGTTTTATTAATCACAATAAAATTGTCGATTACGTTACGATAGAAACAGTATTTTTCTTTTTCAGATTTGTTTTATAAATCACAAAATTTAAAGAAATATTTTTTTTTTTTTTTTAATATTTTAAGAACTTATTGTTGTTTTATAAAGCTTGGGTTGCTGATAAAATTATGTATAGTATTATATATCTATAGCTTTTAAATTTGATTTTAAAAATTCAATTTAGGATGGGATGGAATGACATTTTAGGAAAAATCTAGAAAATGGACATAAAGGAAAGAGTTAAGAAATGGATAAAAGCTTCCTGTACTGTAAAACATATATCGCACTTTAAGCCACTTTATAAAAGAGTAATAAACATTAAATGCAGATATAAAATAGAAAAATTAAACCATTATGGTCATATTCAAAGAGTTACAAGAAAATAAGGCAATACAAATTCACACTAGATTGGACCCCAGATTCGTATGAGTGACACATCGCTTCAAAACAGTATTATTATTATTATTATTATTATTATTATTATTATTATTATTATTATTATTATTATTATTATTATTATTATTATTATTATTATATTGGGTTGTATTGAAGTGGTTAGTTCTTCACGTGTTTTGTTGTTTTTGTTTTTAAGGATTTTACGGCACTTGCAACACATTTAGGTCATATCAGCGCCTGTAAAAAGGAAGAAAATTGGATAGTGAAAAGATTCTAGATGTACAATAAAAAGGACTTGAGGAAAAAGTAAGACAAAAGGGAGTGATTCAAATAGGGAACAGATATAGATTCCAAGAGCACATCATCAATGTACTTGAGTTTGAGATCACCTAAATGTCTCACCCATACACAAGCACAAGATTCCACTAAGAGGAATATACTCAAATGCTTACATTATAATTCAAAATAACAAATATAGTATTACATAACAGAGAGATAATTTACAAGGAAAAAAATATCATCTCCCAAAACAATAACTATGCAACTGACTGTTTCCCTCCGAGCCAGGACTCCGACCAGGGACAGGACAAAGTAATATCATTCCAAGACAAAGACAGAAAGCAAGTTGGAAAACAGATATAAGGGGATAGAAGACACAGTATGTACCCCCCTGCCCACTATGGGAGGTCAGGAACCCCACCCAGTAGTTCTACAAGTGCCCAAGTCCACTTTGGCCGCTTCTAGAACAGACAATTGCATGGATGCCAGTGATCTAGAGAGTGAAATCGATGAATTGGTTGATATTTCTTCCATATCCGTAAAAAAAAATTATTTTAAATGAAGAAGTTGTAATGCCTGAGCTACTAAGGATAAAAAAAATATTAAAAAGTAACAACAAAAACTGAATTATAGCAGCCTCAAAAAAGACCAGAATACAAAACACAGAACATTTTAGGCCCAAAACCTTTCTTCGTTTGGCATCGGGGGTAGATTATGTGAATGAGACGGGTTGTTATGGGTGGTAATTAGAACATTAAGTGATCTTTTTTTTTTTTAATGACGTTTTAAAAGTCTTTCTTGCATTCATTGCCGAGCACCTCCACTTTTCATTTACTATTTTAACAATCAGCTGATTTTCGTTTGCCTCCAGAGTAATTTCATGGACTTTTTTCAGAACGAGGCATGGGCATGGCTAATTACCACATCTTCACCTTGAATCTCTGAGCGCCGTTTTTATTCTCATAGAAACTGAACCAAAATTATTTTTTATAAATTTTACCAATAAAATGAAATATTAGCATCTAAACTACACTGACACATAATACCGTTTTGAAGCGATAAGTCACATATATAAATTTCAGGTTAGAGGTGCTTAAGCACCCTTCAAGGTCTTGGGGGTCTTCTTCGGTGATGACAGTCCTTGACCTGTGAAAGTTGATATAAATATAAAAATGTATTTTTTTCGGTCTAGAAAAGTTGGCAAGCAAACAAACCCTAAAATTGAATATTATGGGTTCTAGACACACTCCTTTACATACAGAACATGTTTGAAATATTTGGTAGCTACCTATTTAGAGGTATGACAATTTATTCAAATAACATAATTTCAATGTCGTGATGTGTTCAATTTCATCATATGTGACCCCTCGTCTCAAAACGGTATTAAGTCGGGATGGACCAGCGGCAAACAAGTCAAATTGTAGTTAAACTGGTCTAAAATATGAAACGTTGGTATTTAGCACCGTAAAATATGATATTCCGTCTCCTCTATAAAGAAAATGAACTCAACTTAAGCATGATATTTCTGGCTACAAATTCCATTTTCCGCATCTTAATCATCACACGTTTTGAGACGAGGGGTCACATATTATATCAATAATGGATATATTTATTTACCTATCTATCTTTACCATTGATTGTATATATTTTGTGGTCATTAATGGTATCATTATATTATTTTGGTTTCAATTACCATTTATTTTTTCACTGTCATGTAGGTATTTTGCCATAAAATGTCATGATTTAATGGCGAAAGCCTAAGAGTAAATAAACTTGCCTAAATTTTTTGTCTATTTTTAAGATTTAAAAAATTTTTTTTTTTTTAATTGAGCTTTATATAGCGCAATATCCACTAACTGTGCTCAAAGCGCTTTACAAGGGGTCAACAGCAACATTTAACATGTAGGACGGGACATGACGCCGGTTAGGCAATATTACAATTTTTCGGACAGGTACTCATTTTACACCTGAGTACGGTGAGAGAATGTGAGTAAAGAGCCTTTTCCAAGGACTCAACTATGCGACGAGCATGAGACTCGAACCCAGGACTTCCGATCCGAAAGCAAGTGTCTTACCTCTAGACCACACTAGACCACATAGCCGCACAAAGCATTCTGACTTTCTTTAATTTTGGAATGCCAAGAACAAAAACATGATGATGCAAGAATCCTTTTCCAAATCAGCATTATTACTTGAAGTACTCACCCCAAATGTAAGATGTGAAGTACTCTCCCACAATGTAAAATATAGCAAAGATGACAAAACTGGCCGAAATGAAGACAGCTCGCTGAGACAAGGAAAGGACTCGTAGAATGGGGTAGATCCAATAGTCATCAAAGTAGGCAACCAGCAGCACCCTGCAATGATAAAAAAACACCAACATTTATATAGCTCATTTTTTTAGTTCACCATATACATTTCGCTTCACAAATGTTTAAATTCATTTTCTCAGCAAGCCATATAGAATTTTAAAAATCTTCCATTCCACACAGTATAAACTGTCTGTTAGGTATCCCTTTTTTTTGTACTAGCTGTATCTGTATGGTTGGCACTGAAGAAACCAATGGTCTGGTTGTATTTCAGCGGCATCCTCATTGGGCGCGAGCCCATGTCAGTCTGGTCTTGAAACCGTTTATGTGTGGTGCCATGATGACCAGTTCATCCAGCCCATTCCACTCAGAGATAGTTCTAATGAAGAAAGAATTTCTGTAGTTTTGTGTTCTTGTCTGTGGGATTTTGAAGCAGTTCTAAATAGCTAGATAGCTTTTTTACAATATCCATCATCGCCAATATCCACGCACCTTTTCACACCTGAGTTGAAAGGGGTGATGGATGAATGTAAAGTATTGTTAATAAGAAAAAAAACAAAGCCAGACCAGGAGTTTTCTAATCAATTTTGCACATCTGTCTCTTCTTAGTGAGCTCAATAGGGAATGAGATTAGCGGAAGAGTAGCGTCCCTTGATTGGATGTCACCCATAGTCTGCGATGTCACCGGCGGAAAAGTTATTAGAGAGAGAACGTCATGTTGGTTGTGCGCATGCATCTCTTGAGAGACCATGTGCACAACCAACATTACGTTCTCTCTCTAATAACATTTTCCGCCGGTGACGTCACAGACTATGGGTGACGTCCAATCAAGGGACGCTACTCTTCCGCTAATCTCATTCCCTATATTACTTATATATTTTGAAATGATGAGATATAGCACTGCTGATTCATCATGAAATTTGAAAGATACTATATTCGCTCTAAAATCTATTTATTTATGCATGTTTGCATGGCGCAATATCTACATTATTTATTATTTATTTACACATTCAAATACCATGCTTTAATTTTACTTTTCATCAACCTGTGTTGGCTATGTGCAACTCTTCCCAATCTATTTTCAAAATTCTATTTACATTACAAATCCATTATTAAACTCTATTCTAACTTTCATGTCCGATTTTTATAGCATTGTTTGTAACTGCTGAATATTTTATGAATATTTTATTATATTTGATGTTTATGTTGTTTTTAATTAGCTTCAAATTTTCACCAATTAGTTCATGACAGTGTATAAATCTATGCTAATATAACGATGAATGATGTGTAACATTATGACAATGAGTGTGGCTATGTGGTCTAGTAGTATGACATTGTTTTCGGATCGGAAGGTCCTGGGTTCGAGCCTCGCTCTACGCATAGTTGAGTCCTTGGAAAAGGCTCTTTACTCACATTCTCTCACCGTACTCATGTGTAAAATAAGTGCCCGGCCATTGACAGCGTTGTCTCTGTCGGAAAAAAATGTAATATCGCCTAACAGTCATCATGTCTCATTCTACATGTTACGTGTTGTTGTTGGTCAGGGACCCCTTGTAAAGCACTTTGAGCACATTAAGTGGATATTGCGCTATATAAAAGCTCAAATTAATTTCCGTTCAGGATCAATAAAGTATATCTTATCTTATCAACAGAGCCAATGGCTGAATCTAATAGAAAATTTTCTCTCTTTCACAAAAATCAGATGGTCTTAATTTTTTTTTTTTTAATTAAATACATATCAGACCTGCCAATCCTTCACATTCTAAAAGCGAAATCTTAACATTAAAAAAATAGGAATTTCGTATAAATGGATAATTCTGTATCAAAATGACCACCATCTTTGACACCAAACACATAAAGACTGTCTTCTGGCACAGCTGGCAAAACTACATATCAGATGTGTTAGGTAATAGAATGGGGATAGGGTAATGGAGTGAAATTAATTTTCCTATTTAGCTCCCTCTTGGCAATCATTTGTTTTTTTAAACCACCTTTTTCACTAGCTAGTAAAGTTGAAAAAGTATGAAATTTGAGAAAAGGTGCTGGATACCTTTCCCATAAATCTGACCATTACTTCATGAAAATCACCCGATTTGCTTCAAATAAAGATTAAAATGTTCTGGGGAGCATATTCTTTCAGAAAATGTAAAAAATGCAAACCAATATGTTCACCTTCCAACTGATTATGTCATGCACGGACACACATATATTTATGCCGATACAAATACATACGTGGATAGATAAGCCGAGGCAAGTAAACTGACTGCAAGAAATCCCATGGACCGTCTTGGGTAGTGATGGTACGACAAGAACTTCTCCACAACAATGAAGGGAAGGATGGTGGTATGCTGTGGATACCAATCAAAAATCACGATGAGTTTAACCCTTTCTTTACCACCTGCAGCAAAATCGTCACATTTGTTACGACACAATATACATTTTTCTTATTCAGATTTATTTTGTACATCACAAACTTTGAAGAATGATCTTTGTTTAATTAATTAGACCATAAAGTTGTTTTGTGGTCATGGAGAGCTTGTTTGAGTTTAAAAAATCAATTTTTCTGCTGGATAAGCCTGCCTTTTTAGGGAAAATACTGAAAAGGATTGGTAAAGAGAGAGTTAATAAATACATGAATCAGTGATGATGGTGAAAAACAGTGAAAGAAAAAGAAGGAAAATTTCGAACTATAGATTTGGTGGTAGAACACTCCCTTCATACCCAAAGGGACCTAGATCGATCCCGGATGCAGTCAAGATTTTTTTCAGACCCCTCCCCCCCCCCCCCCCCCCCCCCCCCCCCCTTGTCCACCCAGCAGTGAATGGCTAGCTGAGTCTGTTAGATTTGGCGGAAAGTACTTTGAGATAGACTAGTGTCCTATCCAAAGGATAACAAGCAATTGCTATTTTCTGTTTCATGCTATAAAAAGCGGGATAAACTCCGGCTCGGCGAGTCCAAGAGCTCTGCTCTAAAGGACTACTTAGAATTGATACAGACCAACATGTACTTATTTGAAGGTCTGATAACCCAAATTGTTATGGGGCTCAATGTTGTAATGGAAATACTCTACAACCAACCCAAAATATGGTTAATTACAACAATGTGAAATCAATCCCATAATTGCATTCCAAGTTATCAGATCTACCAAATTGTACATGTCGACGCAGGATTATCAAATTTGGTCACAAGTCTATTTTTTTACAATAATAACACATTCACCAATCCTTCTCACAATTCAGTAAATACAAGTCAAAATCTGAAGGGAAAAAAATCCAAATTTACTTTAAAATTCTAATTCATCCCATAGGGGAAATTTGTCTTTAGGGCCTATTCCAACCAAAAACTGGAATAACCCAGGCATCAGCCGCAGTGCAGCGCAGCAAATTGAGTTTGGGCAATATGACTTGCTTAAGGTCACACAGTGCAGCGGCGGGTGATTGAACTCAGTAACTTTCGGGTATGAAGCAAAGACCACACTGCTGAGCCACACTGCCCCTAATTTCTAATTTCCCTCATAGGGATTTAAAAAGGCAGACTCCTTTTTCACGCCACGACCAAATAAAAGAAAAATCCGAGCACTCACTTTTGCCAACCACATAACCGAAAACCCCATTGACAGATACGCCACAAACAATTCGAACTGCTTCAAAATCCAACAGACAAGAACACAAAACTACAGAAATTCTTTCTTCATTAGAACTATCTCGGAGTGGAATGGGCTGGATGAACTGGTCATCATGGCACCATACCTAAACGATTTCAAGGCCCGATTGACATGGGCCCGCGCCCAATGAGGACGCTGCTGAAATACAACCAGACCATTGGTTTCTTCAGTGCCAACCATACAGATACAGATATAGAAAAAGTTAACATAAGGGATGTATTAAAAAAATGTTTTTAAAGTGACAAACCATAAGGTGGTTGAGCCAGACAGGGAGAACGCTGTCCGCTACTTTTGGTTGGACCAACTCCCTGTCCCAACTGTAAATCACCCAGAATGTTGTAAAGACAAACTGTAAAGGAAAAAAAAAACAAAAAACAAAAACAAAAATGAGATCGGCATTGTTTTGAGTCTAGGAAGCATATTATATTTGTTTTGGTATATAGAAGTAGCAGTTGTAAAAATAACAATATAATAATAATAATAATAATAATAATAATAATAATAATAATAATAATAATAATAATAATAATAATAATAATAATAACCATTAATTTTATCATTAATTATGATTATTACATAAAATGAGTCAAAATTTTCAAAAACCACAATATCTCAATGACAACAAAACATAGGGTTTTGAAGGCCTATGTATGGTCAGTATTATTATATGGTTGTGAATGTTGGACAATTACAGAAGACATTATAAAGAAACTGGAGGCAGCAGAAATGTGGTTTCTTAGAAGGATGTTAAGAATCTAAGTTTAATATTTTTTATCAATGATACCTACAGTGGATGTAGGAAAAACAACACAAGCATGGAATGTGTCCCTCCATTTCTGAAGAGTTCCTCGTTGAGCAGGGTTGGCAGATGCAGATTTTGCTCCTGCTAAATCTAAAACAACGCAGAGGCCAAAATATACAGTTTGGAAACACTGGGGAAAGAATAAAATAATAAAAGTAATTATTGGAATATATTCAATTATATTACTGTACTCTCTCTCTCTCTCTCTCTCTCTCTCTCTCTCTCTCTCTCTCTCTCTCTCTCTCTCTCTCTCTCTCTCTCTCTCTCTCTCTCTCTCTCTCTCTCTCTCCCTCTCTTTTTTTTTTCTTTCTTTCATCCCCCCCCCCCCTCTTTCCTTCTATGTTGCAAGAGAATGCATTACATTGGTACATGTGGCTATGTGGTCTTGTGGTATGACACTCTCTTTCAGATTGGAAGGTCCTGGGTTCGAGCCTCCCTCAGCACATAGTCGAGTCCTTGGAAAAGACTTTATTTACTCACATTCTCTCACCGTCCTCAGGTGTAAAATGAGTCCTGGGCCGTAAAAATGTTGTCTCTGTTAGTTAGAAAATAAAAATGTAACATCGCCTAACAGGCGTAATGTCCCGTCCCAAATGTTAAATGGTGCTGCTGGCCTGAGATCCCTTTTAAAGCACTTTGAGCATGTTAAGTAGATACTGCTCTATATAAATGCTCAAGTTTAAGTTAACTTACTACTGCAAATAATAATAATAATATAGAATAATAATATAATAATAATAATAATAATAATAATAATAATAATAATAATAATAATAATAATAATAATAAATAATAATAATAATAAAATAATAATAATAATAATAATAATAATAATATATAATAATAATAATAAATAAATAATAATAATAAATAATAAATAATAATAATATAATAATAAATAATAATAATAATAAAATAATAATAATAATAACTAAATAATAATAATAATAATAATAATAATAATAATAATAAATAATACATAATAATAATAACTATAATTATAATAATCATAGAATAAATAATAATAATTATCTTAATAATATAAAATAACAGATAATAATACACTACTTTTTTAACAAGTGCGAAAATGAAATCTAGAGAGCCCTCAAACTCTTCAGCTAAGGAAACAACACAATATCCTCAACTAGCCAAGAAATAACCTAGTACCTACTGTCGGAGGCCTTCCGAAGGCTCCTCGTTCTAGCATTTCTTTCAATTTGTATTTTCACTGTGGGCCTTTTTGTCAGGCATTTATTTATTCAATTTGTCATTATATAGAAGCATTTTTATAACTCTTAGAACAAATCTTGATAGATTTGTGAAGATTAAAATGTCCTGATTTAATTTGACCATTGCTTTGCTCTTCGTGCTAAGGGAAACAATCCAAATATTCCCTCAACTAACCCTAAGAAAAAATAAAACCTAGTACTTTTACTTTTAACTAATCCTAATAGGAAAAACAAACACCTTAGCACCTTCACTAAGACTTATAACTCGGAAGGCCTCCCGAAATCTATTACTATTTCTCTATGTCAATACTCAATACAATATCAATATTAATATTAATATCAATAATCAATTCAATAAGATTCCATCATCAATAGGGTTAACATCTATACATGAGGTATGATAATGCGATTAGAATTATTTACTTACAATGTTCCAAAAAGTCAAAAATCGAAATTTGCCAGGAAAACCTTGGTGTCCATATCTGACGTGAAAAAAACCGTAATATGCTGCAAAGAAGCTGATTGCAAAAACTGACAAATGAAAGAGAGCATGGATTGTGTTGACAGACATCTTTGACTCTAAAACTGTTATAAATGTAAGTGACAACACGAAGCTAGAGAGATATGGGAGTCTAAATTACAACCTCTACATTGGAGAATCAGGTCGGGGGTGGATAAATCCAATATCATCCTGCGAGAATGATAGATAAGATAAGAGCAGGGGACAGAGACTTGTTGTTTCTTGTCGATTTCCAATGATCGATGCGATCATGTGACAGCTAAAAATAAAACACTAGCGAGGATAATCGGTACAATTTTATTTCGTATTTTTAGTTGTACATCATGTTCTGGTCATAGAATTAAACGAATGAGAATACGTACGAAACCTAAAAAGTGTCCACCAATGAAAGCATTCAGCGCCATTTTGTTGTTGGCTGAGAATGTAGTAATTACCATTCATTCGGTATCTATGTCAACATAATGACACAAGAAAAACAACAAACAATATCAAAATCCACAATAAAATGTTTCAGAACTGTTGCGTATATTTATGGCACAACGAAGCTGTCAAAAAATGAAGTTAGAGAATGTGTGTAATCATGTATTATGATAACCTGTAATGTGTTTTCCAACAACCACATCATCTACTACTACAACCACCACCACAATATCATCACTAACACTACTACTACAACCACAAGCCCCACATCATTATCACTACCACTACTACTACACCACCACCAACACATCATCATCACTACCACTACTACAATCACCACAACCACATCGTCATCACTACCACTACTACTGCAACCACCACCACCATATCATCATCATTACCACTACTACCACAACCACCACCACCACTACTACTACAACCACCACCACATCACTACCTCAACTACTACAACCACCACCACAATATCATCACTACCACTACTACTACAACCACCACAACCACATCGTCATCACGACCACTACTACTACAACCACCACCATATCATTACCATTACCACTACTACTACAACCACCACTACCACCATATCATTACCATTACCACTACTACTACAACCACCACAACCACATCGTCATCACTACCACTACTACTGCAACCACCACTACCACCATATCATCACCATTACAACTACTACTACAACCACCACAACCACATCATCATCACTACCACTACTACTACAACCACCACCACATCATCATCACTATCACTACTACTACAACTACAACCACCACCACATTATCATCACTACCACTACTACTACTGCAACCACCACCACCATATCATCATCATTGAAATATTTTTTTTTTAAATTGAGCTTTATATAGTGCAATATCTACTAAATGTGCTCAAAGCGCTTTACAAGGGGTCCCTGGTCAACATTTAACATGTAGGACGGGACATGACGCTTGTTAGGCGATATTACAATTTTTCGGACAAAGACAACTCTGTTAACGGCCAGGTACTCATTTTACACCTGAGTACGGTGAGAGAATGTGAGTAAAGAGCCTTTTCCAAGGACTCAACTATGCGCCGAGCGCGAGGCTCGAACCCAGGACCTTCCGATCCGGAAGCGAGTGTCATACTACTAGACCACATAGCCGCATCATTACCACTACTACTACAAACACCACCACCACATCATCATCACGACCACTACTACTACAACCACCACCACCACCATATCATTACCATTACCACTACTACTACAACCACCACCACATCATCATCACTACCACTACTACTACAACTACAATCATCACCACCACCACATCATCATCACTATTACTACTACAACTACAACCACCAACAACACCACATCACCTCACTAACACTCAGTACTACAATCACTACCATTAGGTTTTGGAGCTTTACTTCATTAGAAATAAGGAAACTTCGGAATTGTATTTGGCATTGTGTTTATATATCATAATATAATTCTAATCAGTTATCTATTTAGAACTAGATACTATACAATATGTATGCCAAATACCACCCCAATTCCCCTTTCTTGTGTGCGGGAATTCCTCTTTCGACATTGAAATTGAGTGTGAGAGAGTCATCACTACACACATAAACAACAGAAACAATTTTAAAACAAGACTATGACACGCAACCACTCACATACGAGGCTATACTATTTATCCTTTTCTCTATATAGAATAAGACAAGACAAACAATAGCTTGACTCTCGCTACACTTCGCATTGATGTTTGTCGTCTCACGAGTTCAACTCTCGGTCGACCTGTCAATATTCCTTTTTGCCTCGGACGTAATCATTAATAGAATGTTGTGTGGTTTTGACCGTGAAGAAAACCTTAAGAAGTCACATTTATATCATTTTAGAGAGATCGTTTTGAATAATTTTGAGTTAAACGAGCGAGCAGCAACTTGTTTTCATGTACGGCCGATCAGCGCTTGTTTACTATAGTAACGCGATTCCCAGCCAACAGCAAAATGGCGGATATTTTTCTCATCGAGGCCGCTGGTTGGTTAGCCAATAAGAGCACCGTACGGTTTCCATTGGGTAAATTCCTTGGTTCTGGTAATAATATTATGACGGAGAGAGAGAGAGAGAGAGAGAGAGAGAGAGAGAGAGAGAGAGAGAGAGAGAAGAACCTCACCCTAGGTCACTGAAAAGCTACGTTGTGGCTAACGCTTCGTCTTTTGTTTGTTTTGTGATATTTTTTAATGTTAAGACATTTAATGTATTTAAAATGTAATAATCAAAACTGAAATTAATATTAAAAACTCCAAAATTAACCAAATATTTACCACACACGGATCGTTTCGGGCTCAAAACCCTTCTTCAGCCAACAAGGAAAAAAATATCAATTAAATCATAAATATATCACACCAAAACCCAGGAGGACGACTGTCTGTCTGGCGTTTGGAAGTCATGGATTTATGCTTTCATTGATTCTCGTTTGTTTATTTTTTTGTTTTTTGTTGTTTTTTTTTTGGGGTTTTTTTTTTGTTTTTTGGGGGGGTTTTTTTGTTGTTTTTTTTTTGGAGGGGAGGGTTGGGGGCGGGGGTTCCCTTTTGGTTTTTGTTTTTGATTTTTTTTTTTTTTTTGCTTTGTTTTGTTTTGTTTTGTTATCGTTTGTTTGGTGTTTTTTTTATTGTTGTTTTTGTTTTGTTTATTTTTTTGTTTGTTGTTTGGGTATTTTTTTGTTTGTTTTTGTTTTGGTTTTGGTTTTTCTTTTTGGGGGGTGGGGTTGGCTGAAGAAGGGATTTGAGCCCGAAACTTTCCGTGTTTGGTATTTTGTTCTTGTTTGGAAGCTGTTTTATTCATTCATTTTTTGTTTATTACTTCTTTTTTTCCAGTCCACAGCTTCCAACAGCCTAGTATAACTTTGATATGAATTTAAAATGTAAACTTTTATATCGCGAAAATTCCACGACTAATAAATTTATAAATTAAATTTAAATGGAGCTTTTCTATAGAGCAATATCGTAGCCATCGTTCAGTTATAGCCTGACACTGAAATCCAATAAGACTGGCATTTTGACGTCATTATTTGGATTTTGCACCTAGCCAGTTGTCGTTAATAGTGCTCATGAAAACAAGTGGTCCGATTGGTTGAACTATTGAATACAACTCACGATTTGTTTTCTTTCGTGGCCAAAGACTGGCATTTTGACGTCATTTTTTGGTCAGTGTCCGGCTATATGTTAACGATGGCTACGGCAATATCCACTAAAGGTGAAATGACGCCTGTTGGGCGATATTACATTTTTTTCGGACAGAGACAACGCTGTTAACGACCAGGTACTCATTTTACACCCGAGTATCCTACGGTGAGAAAATGTGAGTAAAGAGCCGTTTCCAAGGACTCAACTATGCGCCGAGCGAGGCTCGAATCCAGGACCTTCCGATCCGAAAGCGAGTGCCATACCACTAGACCACATAGCGGCATAAATAAATTGCCGACTAATAAAGTTGAATGTGCTCAAGCCTATAACAATTCTAAACAAGTAAGACGAGGTATGTCGTGTGGAAGGCAACATTGCTACCGGCCAGGTAGGTACTCATTTTACATCTGAGTGTGGTGAGAGAATGAGAGTTGAAAGAGGATTCAATTATGCTCCGCCCACAACGGGACTCGAACCAAGGGTCTAATGAATGGTCCGGAGGCGAGAATCATACTATAATAATATAAAATAAATAAATAAATTCCCTTTATTCATCCCTAAGGGGAAATTTTTCTTTAGGGTCTATTCCAATGGAAGACTGGAATAACCCTGGCGTCAGCCGCAGTGCAGCGCCGCAAAGTGAGCTAAGGCTAGGTGACTTGCTGAAGGCCACACAACGCGGCGGGTAGTCGAACTCGGTACCTTTCGGGTACGAAGCAAAGACCATACCGCTGAGCCACGCTGTCCCATAGCGACAAGATCAGAAGTCCGCTCAATGCAGGGTGATGCAAGCGTAGTTCGACGTAGTTCTCTGGGAGGGGGGAGCTTTGTGGTCATGTGATATGACATTCGCCTTCGGATCGGAAGGTCCTGGGTTCGAGCCCAGATCTGAGCGGCGCATAGTTGAGTCCTTTGAAAAGCCTCTTATCTCAATAAATTCTCTCACCGTACTCAGGTGTAAAATGAGTACCTGGCCGTTAACAGCGTTGTCTTTGTTGGAAAGAAATTATTGTGATATTATAGGCATCTTGTCTCGTCTTCCTGTTGCTATTGGCCAGGTTCCCTTTGAAAAGCGCATTGAGCACGCTTAGTGGATTTTGCTCTATATAAAAGCTCAAAGTTTGTTTTGCTTTTGTTTTTTGTTTTTGATTTTTTTTGTTTTTGTTTTTTTTTTTTTTTTTTGTTTTAATAGCTAAATTGATTCCAGTCTCTTCTACGTCTCGTGATAGGACCAATTCCCTTCACTATTCAAACCGACCATGGATTCCAACCGACGTATACATATAAGCAGGTCTGACATCCGAACCAACCCACTTATGGGCCTAGTTTAACACGGTTGTAAAGGACAATATTTTACGTCATTTTTTTAAAGGCCTCCATTACAACAGTGAGCTCATAGTGAATGATCGGGTGATCAGACATGCAAATAAGTGTACAGCGTTTCTCTTCTGTTTAATTATCGTTTTTACACCCTTTAGCACAGAGTCCCAAAAATTGCGTCCACTTCAATTCACAAATCACAAAGACTTACTTTAGTTCTAAAATGCGTCCACTTCATTCACAAATCACAAAGACTTACTTAGTTCTAAATGCGTGCACTTCAATTAACAAATCACAAAGACTTACTTTAGTTCT
>NC_088370.1:35145176-35167676 GCF_034508935.2 Berghia stephanieae | reverse complement strand
CCTCTGAATATTAGAAGTGTTGACGCATAATTTAACGTTCAAATGGAATTATTTGAAGATCCACCTTTTTGTCTCATGTTTTCTATTTTGTAAATTAAGTTTTGGCTGTCATGTGTGTAAAATGTGTTGTCTGTATAAGTAGTTGAAATCACTTTGTATGTATTTCTCATTGTATTTATTCTTTTATCTATTTATTTATTTATTTATTTATTTATTTATTTATTTATTTATTTATTTTATGAATGAAAAGCGCCTAGGGCCAGTTGAAATGAAATGGGGACAAGGCGTTTATCGGGTGTAATTATGCGACGTGTACTTATTTGCAGGTCTGATAACCCAATTCTTTAAGGGCTCATTGTCGTAATAGAAATTTTTAAAAAAATAATGACACAAAATATTGTCCATGACTGCAGTGTTAAACTAGGCCCATAATTGGCTTCGGATGTCAGACCTGCATATATCAAATCCTTGTCGGATGAATGACATTTACGACATTCATTTCGAACAGTAGAAAACAAATATCACATTTCCGGCGCTATTGTTAACAATTGTCCATATCGATATTACACTTGCGGCACTAATCGATATTGTCGATATAAATATTATGTGAAATTTATTTAGATATCATAAACTAATCACTGTTCCCCCCCCCCCCCCCCCCTTGATAAGACGTGAATACGCTGCTAGTAATTTATTTTAGGATTGGTTTTAGGGTTTGGTGATTCCTTAGTAATTAAAAATCAGTTCATAAATAGAATGTGTTTACGTTGCCATGGTTTCAGCATTTGTATACAACGCATCTACGCAGTGAATTCTTTCCATTTGTCAATTTAATTACACGATCAGAAGGATGTCTACGAAATTTGCAGAAACAACTCACCGGAAGCGAGGACGAGAGACGCATGCGCACAACCAACATGACGTTCTCTCTCTAATAACTTTTCCGCCGGTGGCGTCACAGACTATGGGTGACGTCCAATCAAGGAACGCTACTCTTCCGCTTATCTCATTCCCTATTCGTTAACTCACTCAATCCTAGAGATTTTTTTTCCACTTTTTTTTTTACAGGGGCTGAAATAACACAAGACTTAAAAAGAAACACGTAAAGACTCGACTACCCAACCACTATTGGGTGGACAGGGGAAGCGAAAGGGTATGTGTGTATGTGTGTGTGTGTATGTATGGGAGGGGGGAGGGAATAATCTTGACCAACCAGGATCAATCCGTAGCCATCGTTATGTTCTCGCCTGACACTGAAATCCAAAAGGACTGGCTTTTTGACGTCATTATTTGATTTTTGCACCGCTTAGTGAGTTGTCGTTAGTAGAGCTCATGGAAACAAGTTATTTCATTAGTTGAACTATTGAATACAACTCACGATTTGTTTTCTTTTGTGGCAAAAGACTGGCATTTTGACGTCATTTTTTGGTCAGTGTCTGGCCATAACTTTACGAAGGCCACGATCAATCTCGGTCCTTTCGCGTGGGGATACAGAGAGAGGTGGAGAAGTCAGATGAAAGAAAGAAAGAAAGAAAGAGAGAGAGAGAGAGAGAGAGAGAGAGTGAGAGAGAGAGATAGAGAGAGTGAGAGAGAGAGAGAGAGATGTAGAACCGTTCACTACTATCCTATAGATAGTATGCAGATGACGTCACTCAGGCCTTTGTTATTGTTTTTGCCATCCGCGTTTGTGAGTTGTTCTCACTTAACTGTATTAACCAGACTATAAAAGTTCATGGTTACACAGAGTTTGTGTGTTGGTCCGTTATACTTCTGGATGGCAATGTTATGAGCATCTTAGCCAAGCGCATACTATCTATAACAGGTAGTGATCGACGTGGGTAATGAGTTAACTTGAACCTCACACGCCCTGAATTTTGCAATATTATGTTTAGAACTGATATAATATTATAGCCGACAAAGTATTGTTTATTCACACAAAATAAGAGATGAAAAAAAAATGGTATGGAGCGTGAGAAATTTGTTACGCAATGTCATTACCTTTGCCGTCGTGTAATGAGCACAATAAAGATTGCCATGGTGACATGTTAATACTAAATTCTAATTTTAGAAATAAAATAAAACAAAACAACAACAAAAAACCAAAAAAAAAACAAACAAAACAAAATAAAAAAGTAGAAAAAAAGAACCCCCCCCCCCCCCCACACACAAAAAAAAAAACGAACAAACAAAAAAAACAGAAATATAAATAAAAAGAAAAACTTAAAAAAATAAAACAACACAAAAGAACATTTAAAAAAAACAACAAGAGAGAGAGAGAGAGAGAGAGAGAGAGGGAGAGAGAGAGGGAGAGAGAGAGAGAGAGAGGGAGAGAGAGAGGGAGAGAGGGAGAGAGAGAGAGGGAGAGGAGGGGCCAAATAGAGAAAGAGAGACAGAAAAAGAGTCTGAGACAGACAGAAAGAGACAGATGCAGAGAAACAGAGAGAAGGAAACAGACAGGGGGGGGGGGGGGAGAGAGAGAGAGAGAGAAGAGAGAGAGAGGGAGGGAGAGAGAGAGAGTGGGATACAGACGCAGGCAGGCACAGAGAGAGAGAGAGAGAGAGAAAGAAAGAGAGACAGAGAGGTTAAGAGAGACACTGAGAGTGACACAAAGACAGAGAGGCACAAGCGCACACGCAGATATGCACACGCACACACACACACACGCGCACGCGCGCGCACTTAACAAACTTAGCAGATAAAGGGTTTAACGTGAGCATTCTATAACAATTCTATCGCTCTTCGTTTGCACATTTCACAATACAGACAGGATGTACAGCATTGCACAATATACACAGGCTGCACATTGCACTATATAGAAAGGTGTTGGAGTGATTGAGTTCAAGAACACAACCCTTACCGGCCTGCCAAGTTGAAAATGTAAACATTCGTAATTTCAAGGAGATAGTATATGTCAACCCTCCGTCTCAAAACGGTACTATGTCAGGATGATTCAGGCCCCAAAAAAGTGAATCTAGAGACAGAATTATGAGAAATTGGACCTTATGAGTTTATTCAAAGCAATAAATAGTATTTATACTGTACCATGACGTAGAGAAATTAAACCCGAGCTTTATATTTGTGGCAATGAGTTCAATTTCCCTCACCGAGTGTATCCCGACATAATACCGCTTTGACACGGTGGGTCACATATGTAGTTGCTTTAACCCTCTCCTCACCAGCCATTTTCAGGATTTTCCCCAAAACTTCACACCCAACTAACCCAAAAATAGATTTCTTATCACTCAAATACAATATCAGTAAAGTACTTGCGATGAATAATTTCTTTAGGAAAACATGCTCTACAACACACTGTTCATTTTCTTTAAATTTTATGATGTACAAAAGAACTTTGAATAAGAAAAATGCTGGTTGTATCGTAACGAATGTGACGGTTTTCCTTTAGTTGGTAAGGAGAGGGTTAATTAACTTTTAAAAAGCTACAATTCACGCTCATGATAATTAAATACAACTTCAAAATCTTTAAAATTACGTTTTATGGTATCAAGTTTCATTTTCAATAAGTTTTAGTGACTTATATGTGACCCCTCGTCTCAAATCGGTATTATGTCGGGATGGACCAGATGCTAAAAAGTCATTTTATAGTTATACTGGTAAAAAAAAATATGAAACGTTGGTATTTTGGTACTTATCACAGTAAAATATGATATTCCTTCTCCTATAAAAAGCAAATAAACTCAACTCAAGCATGATATTTCTGGCTACAAATTCAGTTTTCAGCATCTTAATCATCCCGACTTAATACTGTTTTAACTCATTCAACCCTAACAACGACTATATCCGTAGTTTACAAGAGTTACTTTTACCCCAATGTCTATTTATTACATTTTTATGACACAAATTATAGGCGTAGTATCAAAGCTAATGTTTTTAGTTTTTACATGTTAATAAATAAATAGTAGTTGAATAAAGCTATCTATGCACATGCTCATTTTCAATACATCTTATTCCAATTTTGTAAAGTATCAAAAATCTCTAGGATTGAGTGAGTTAAGACGAGCGGTCACATTTGTAATCGCTTTAATTAACTTTAAAAAGCTACAATTTCGCTCATGATAATAAGTTTCAACAGTCGTAACGTCACTTCCCTTGTAATGACGCATAGTAACTTAGTAACTGGCTCTAAACTATCGGAACAATGGCGGACGCCCTTATGAAGTATTTCCCCGGCGAGCATAAAAGCGTATCCAGCCAGAGGAGAAAAAAAAACATAAATTAATCATGTTTTGACTTTTACACATTCTGATCACAAGGCATATGAAAAGTTCTAGCCAGCATGAAGAATAAAAAGTAATGATTTTCTTTGTTTAGAACCAAGACTACTGAATCCAATTAAATACCACGTCAAAATCCTTCAAATTACGTTGTATGGTATCAAGTTTCATTTTCAATCAGTTTTAGTAACTTATATTATGTGGTCACGAAGCTCTGAAAATGGAGCCAAAATTTCGTAATTATACGAATTTGTCTTAACCGTTGGCATGTCTGCATTTATTTTCATTCTATCAAGAAATGTTTGCCCTCGAACTCAAAGCGTACTCAAAGCGCTTTACAAGGGGTCCCAAGCCAACAGCATCGCGCATTTTGTAGGACAAGATGAGAAGTCTGTTAGGCGAGATAAATTTATTTTCCGACAGAGACAACGCTGTTAGCGGCTATCGTATTCTTACTTTACACCTTAGTATGTTGAGAGAATGGGAATATAGACTATGTGCGGCTATGTGGTCTTGTGGTATGACACTCGCTTTCGGTTGGGAAGGTCCTGGGTTCGAGCCTCGCTCCACGCATCGTTGAGTTCTTGGAAAAGGCTCTTTACTCACATTCTCTCACCGTATTCAGGTGTAAAATGAGTACCTGGCCACTGACAGCGTTGTCTCTGTCACAAAAAAATTGTAATATCGCATAACAGGCGTCATGTTTCGTTCTACATGTTACATGTTGCTGTTGGTCAGGGATCCCTTGTATAGTGCTTTGAGCACATCTAGTGGGTATTGCACTATATAAAAGCTCAAGAATAAAGAACCTTTCCCAATGACTCAACTATGAGCCGCTCAAGGGGGGGGGGGGGGGGGGGGATTGAACCTTGGACCTTCCCATCCGAAGGCGAGAGTCATACCACTAGGCCACGTAGCCAAAACAAATAAATAACATTAGGAAATTGAATGGAAGCGTCAATTTGATTAAAGAAAAACAGATAATGTGGAAGTTTCGGGTTTCCCCTTTATCAACAAAATAAGATGAATGAATCACTCGAGACGAATGAAAGATGTGAGAACAGCGTTGGTAAGGTGTAGATATAGATATTATGCGCTTGGCTAAGAATCTCACAACATTGCCATCCGGAAGTATAGTGGACCAAAACACAAACTATGTGTAACCTTGAACTTTTATAGTCTGGATAATGCAGTTTAGTGAGAAGTACTCATAAAAGTGGATGGCAAAAAACAATAACAAAGACCCGAGTGACGTAAACTTGATTCTATCTATATATGATTAGATCGTTGGTTTGTTTAGTCACTTTAATTCTTTCTTTATGCTTGGAGTTTGTTTATTATCTGTTTATTTTTTGTTGTGTTTGTATTATTTTGTTTTTGATTTATTTTGTTGGGTTTTGTTGGGGGGTTTTTTAAGCTGTTTATTTTTTGTGTAGTTTTTTTTTTTTAATTTTGCATTTATTTATATTCTTGGTGGGGTTTTTTTTTTTTTGGTTTGTTTGTTGTTTTTTTATTTGTTGTTTGTTTGTTTTTTCTTTTTTTTTTTGTTTTGTTTTTATTGGGGTTTTTTTTTGGGGGGGGGGGGGGTTGTTTGTTTTTGTTGTTTTTTTTATTTTATTTCTAAAATTAAAATTTAGCATTAAAATATCAACATGGCAATCCTTGTTGTGCTCATTACACTACGACAAACGAAATGGCATTGCGTAACAAATTTCCCACGAAACCGTTTTTCTCATCCTTTTTTTAAGCTTCTACTGTGAATAAACAATAGTTTGTCGGCTATAATATTATATGAGTTCTAAACATAATATTGCAAAATGCAGGGCGTGTACGGTTATACAACTATCTCTCTCTCTCTCTCTCTCTCTCTCTCTCTCTCTCTCTCTCTCTCTCTCTCTCTCTCTGTGTCTCTCTCTCTCTCTCTCTCTTTTTTTTTCTTTTTTTTTTCTTTCCTTCTTTCTTTCTTTCTCTCTTTCTCTCTCTCTGTCTGTCTCAGTGATACTCTATCCCCTCTCTGTCTCTGACGTCCATACTACCTTCCATTCCATGTCTCTCCCTTTCTGTTTGGCTATATATCAGTTGTAAACATAATATTGCAAAATACAGGGCGTGTGTGGTTCAAGTTAACTCATTACGCACGTCGATCACTACCTGTTTTAGGATAGTAGTCGTGAACGGTTATACAAGTCTCTCTCTCTCTCTCTCTCTCTCTCTCTCTCTCTCTCTCTCTCTCTCTCTTCTCTCTCTTCTTCTCTCTCTCTCTTTTTTTTTTTTTTTTCTTTCTTCTCTCTCTCTCTCTCTCTCTCTCTCTCTCTCTCTCTCTCTCTCTTTCTTTCTATCTTTCTTTCACCTGACTTCCCTACCTCTCTCTTTCCTCTCTTTGTCTCTGTCTATCTGTTTGTCTATGTCTGTCTATCAGTTTGTCAGTCAATTTGTCTGTTTCTCTCTCTGTCTCTATTTTTGTTTGTCTCTGTGTGTCTCTCTCAATAAATTAAAATACATTACTGTTGTTGTTATTGGCGTTCGACCCCTTAATATTAAAACTGAATTGATGTTGACTCTAATGATGCTATGCACTTAGCTAAAAAACTCATGACGTCTGCCAGCCGACTATTTTTTTATATAATGTACCAACCCACAAAGCAATATGTAGCCCTGAACGTTTATAGTCTGATTAATAAAATTTAGTGAGAACTACTCATAAAAATGGCTGGCTAAAATCAATAACCAAGAGCTGAGTGGACGTCAATGTCGTTCCTTCTATAGATAGAATGCGCTTGGCCAAGGAGTTCACAACATTACCATCCGGAAGTATAACGGACCAACACACAAACTCTGTGTAACCATGAACTTTTATAGTCTGGTTAATACAGTTTAGTGAGAACAACTCACAAACGCGGATGGCAAAAACAATAACAAAGGCCTGAGTGACGTCATCTGCATACTATCTATAAACCATGGGGGAAATTTCCGTACCATTCAACTGAAATCCTCTTTGGCTGTCAAAGAGTTAATGATAATCAAGTACTACTCCCGACCGAGTTTCTCGTTCAAACCAACGCAGTGTCTGTCCATTGACAAAACAATTTTTCTTATGGAAAACTCCCACCTACTTTACATGATGATGCTATGCGGCTATGTGGTCTAGTGGTATGAGACTCGTCTTAGGATCGGAATGTCCTGGGTTCGAGTCCCGACCGAGTTTCTCGTTCAAACCAACGCAGTGTCGGTCCATTGACAAAACAACTTTTCTTATAGATAGTATGCGCTTGGCCAAGAAGTTCACAACATTGCAATCCGGAAGTATAACGGACCAACACAAAAACCATGAACTTTTATAGTCTGGCCGAATAATACAGTTTAGTGAGTATTACTCATAAACGTGGATGGCAAAAAACATTAACAAAGGTCTGAGTGACGTCATCTTCGTTCTATCTATAGAAAACTTCCACCTACTGTACATGTTGATGCTATGCAGCCATGTGGTCTAGTGGTAGGAGACTCGCCTTCGGATCGGAATGTCCTGGGTTCGAGTCCCGACCGGGTAATAGTTGGGTCCCTAAAGACAAATTTCCCCATGGGGATGAATAAAGGGATTTTTTAAAATTATTTTAACAGCATTGCCTCTGTCCGAATTATATTGTAATATCGCCGAATAGGCTTCATGTCTCGTCCTACATGTCAAGTATTGCTGTAGCTATGGACCCTTTGTAAATCTCTTTGAGCACGTTTAGTGGATACAAGTATTGCGCTTTATAAAAAGCTCAAGGTTTTAAAAAACGTGAAGGTCCCGATTCCTCACTTGACGCAGCACTCACACGCACAAGGACAAAAACCGATCTCGTTTGAAGTCGAGGCTTTTTCTACCCCCCCCCCCCCCCCCCCTCTCCCCCCACCCATCCTTGTCTCCACATCGGTGATTGGGTAGTTGGTTTTATTAGATCTGTCGAAAAGTACTTTACGATAGACTAGCGTCCTATCAAAATGGTAGCAAGTAATTGCTATTGCCTGTTTAAAGCCATAGAAACCGGGACAAATTTCGGCTCCGAGGGCCAGATGAGTCTGAAGAACTAATTATAATATGTTTGTGCCTCTATGTGGTCTTGTGTTATGACACTCGCCTTTGGAATCGGAACGTCCGGTTTGAATCCCGCTTTGAGCGGCGCATTGTTGTGTCCGCGGAAAAGACTCTTTACTCACATTATTATCTCACCGCACTCAGGTGTAAAATGAGTACCTAGTCGTTAACAACGTTGTCAATATCGCCTAGCAGGCGTCATTTCTCGATCTACTTGTTAAGTGTAGCTGTTGGATGAGGACCCGTTGTAAACGGCGTTGAGCACGTTTAACGGATAATGCGCTAGATAAAAAATCTTTTTAAAAGAATGTTATAGATGCGCTTGGCAAAGATACTCACAAAATTGTCATCCGGAAATATAACGGACAAACACACAAACTGTGTGTAATCTTGAACGAATATAGTCTGGTTAATACAGTATAGTTCAGTGAGAATTACTCACAAACATGGATGGCAAAAACAATAACAAAGACTTGAGTGACGTCAACTTCGTTCTATCTATAATGTGAAGATTTTCCTGGCCAAAGGGATAAAACTGTGTTTTGTCAAGAAATGAAGTTGAGTAAAGAAGATCCTGAAAAGAAAAAATCCAACAAAATTTTATTTCGCAATTTGGCATGATGCCTGGACGATAGTTGTAGTTGGTGAGTAGATTGGTACGTTGGAAGTCTGTGTAGTTGGTGAGTAGATTGGTACGTTGGAAGTCTGTGTAGTTGGTGAGTAGATTGGTACGTTGGAAGTCTGTGTAGTTGGTGAGTAGATTGGTACGTTGGAAGTCTATGTAGTTGGTGAGTAGATTGGTACGTTCGAAGTCTGTGTAGTTGGTGAGTAGATTGGTACGTTCGAAGTCTGTGTAGTTGGTGAGTAGATTGGTACGTTGGAAGTCTGTGTAGTGTAGTTGGTGAGTAGATTGGTACGTTCGAAGTCTGTGTAGTTGGTGAGTAGATTGGTACGTTGGAAGTCTGTGTAGTTGGTGAGAAGATTGGTACGTTGGAAGTCTGTGTAGTTGGTGAGTAGATTGGTACGTTCGAAGTCTGTGTAGTTGGTGAGTAGATTGGTACGTTCGAAGTCTGAGTAGTTGGTGAGTAGATTGGTACGTTCCAAGTCTGTGTAGTTGGTGAGTAGATTGGTACGTTTGAAGTCTGTGTAGTTGGTGAGTAGATTGGTACGTTCGAAGTCTGTGTAGTTGGTGAGTAGATTGGTACGTTTGAAGTCTGTGTAGTTGGTGAGTAGATTGGTACGTTGGAAGTCTGTGTAGTTGGTGAGTAGATTGGTACGTTCGAAGTCTGTGTAGTTGGTGAGTAGATTGATACGTTTGAAGTCTGTGTAGTTGGTGAGTAGATTGGTACGTTCCAAGTCTGTGTAGTTGGTGAGTAGATTGATACGTTGGAAGTCTATGTAGTTGGTGAGTAGATTGCTACGTTCGAAGTCTGTGTAGTTGGTGAGTAGATTGATACGTTTGAAGTCTGTGCAGTTGGTGAGTAGATTGGTACGTTCCAAGTCTGTGTAGTTGGTGAGTAGATTGATACGTTGGAAGTCTATGTAGTTGGTGAGTAGATTGCTACGTTCGAAGTCTGTGTAGTTGGTGAGTAGATTGGTACGTTCGAAGTCTGTGTAGTTGGTGAGTAGATTGGTACCTTCGAAGTCTGTGTAGTTGGTGAGTAGATTGGTACGTTGGAAGTCTGTGTAGTTGGTGAGTAGATTGGTACGTTGGAAGTCTGTGTAGTTGGTGAGTAGATTGGTACGTTGGAAGTCTGTGTAGTTGGTGAGTAGATTGGTACGTTCCAAGTCTGTGTAGTTGGTGAGTAGATTGGTACGTTGGAAGTCTGTGTAGTTGGTGAGTAGATTGGTACGTTCCAAGTCTGTGTAGTTGGTGAGTAGATTGGTACGTTGGAAGTCTGTGTAGTGTAGTTGGTGAGTAGATTGGTACGTTCGAAGTCTGTTTAGTTGGTGAGTAGATTGGTACGTTGGAAGTCTATGTAGTTGGTGAGTAGATTGGTACGTTGGAAGTCTGTGTAGTTGGTGAGTAGATTGGTACGTTGGAAGTCTGTGTAGTTGGTGAGTAGATTGGTACGTTTGAAGTCTGTGTAGTTGGTGAGTAGATTGGTACGTTGGAAGTCTGTGTAGTTGGTGAGTAGATTGGTACGTTGGAAGTCTGTGTAGTTGGTAAGTAGATTGGTACGTTGGAAGTCTGTGTAGTTGGTGAGTAGATTGGTACGTTGGAAGTCTGTAAGGTTGGTGAGTAGATTGGTACGTTGGAAGTCTGTGTAGTTGGTGAGTAGATTGGTACGTTGGAAGTCTGTGTAGTTGGTGAGTAGATTGGTACGTTGGAAGTCTGTGTAGTTGGTGAGTAGATTGGTACGTTCCAAGTCTGTGTAGTTGGTGAGTAGATTGGTACGTTGGAAGTCTGTGTAGTTGGTGAGTAGATTGGTACGTTCCAAGTCTGTGTAGTTGGTGAGTAGATTGGTACGTTGGAAGTCTGTGTAGTGTAGTTGGTGAGTAGATTGGTACGTTCGAAGTCTGTTTAGTTGGTGAGTAGATTGGTACGTTGGAAGTCTATGTAGTTGGTGAGTAGATTGGTACGTTTGGAAGTCTGTGTAGTTGGTGAGTAGATTGGTACGTTGGAAGTCTGTGTAGTTGGTGAGTAGATTGGTACGTTTGAAGTCTGTGTAGTTGGTGAGTAGATTGGTACGTTGGAAGTCTGTGTAGTTGGTGAGTAGATTGGTACGTTGGAAGTCTGTGTAGTTGGTAAGTAGATTGGTACGTTGGAAGTCTGTGTAGTTGGTGAGTAGATTGGTACGTTCGAAGTCTGTGTAGTTGGTGAGTAGATTGGTACGTTCCAAGTCTGTGTAGTTGGTGAGTAGATTGGTACGTTCGAAGTCTGTGTAGTTGGTGAGTAGATTGGTACGTTCCAAGTCTGTGTAGTTGGTGAGTAGATTGGTACGTTCGAAGTCTATGTAGTTGGTGAGTAGATTGGTACGTTGGAAGTCTATGTAGTTGGTGAGTAGATTGGTACGTTCCAAGTCTGTGTAGTTGGTGAGTAGATTGGTACGTTCGAAGTCTGTGTAGTTGGTGAGTAGATTGGTACGTTTGAAGTCTATGTAGTTGGTGAGTAGATTGGTACGTTCGAAGTCTGTGTAGTTGGTGAGTAGATTGGTACGTTGGAAGTCTATGTAGTTGGTGAGTAGATTGGTACGTTCGAAGTCTGTGTAGTTGGTGAGTAGATTGGTACGTTCGAAGTCTGTGTAGTTGGTGAGTAGATTGGTACGTTCGAAGTCTGTGTAGTTGGTGAGTAGATTGGTACCTTCGAAGTCTGTGTAGTTGGTGAGTAGATTGGTACGTTCCAATTCTGTGTAGTTGGTGAGTAGATTGGTACGTTCGAAGTCTGTGTAGTTGGTGAGTAGATTGGTACGTTCCAAGTCTGTGTAGTTGGTGAGTAGATTGGTACGTTCGAAGTCTGTGTAGTTGGTGAGTAGATTGGTACGTTCCAAGTCTGTGTAGTTGGTGAGTAGATTGGTACGTTCGAAGTCTGTGTAGTTGGTGAGTAGATTGGTACGTTCGAAGTCTGTGTAGTTGGTGAGTAGATTGGTACGTTCCAAGTCTGTGTAGTTGGTGAGTAGATTGGTACGTTCCAAGTCTGTGTAGTTGGTGAGTAGATTGGTACGTTCGAAGTCTGTGTAGTTGGTGAGTAGTAGATCTAGATTCGTTAGTTCGTAGTGGCTGGAAATAAAGATATTGTGATAATAATATTATGGTGTGAGTCTGGATTGGATACATAATGTTTTGAATGGTTTTTATATTTATTTTTATGTTAACAACTTATGGAAGACACTAAATTAACAAGTAGATTTTTGACCAATCAAAATATGGAATTTTTGAACACCTTCACACGTACTAGGACAAACACAGTTGTTAGTTTATAAACAATAGCGTGAATGAAATTGACCAATCTCTGATCATTAAAATTGTTTTTATACCGCCAAATTGGTGACTAGTGATGATACGATTTTCTCCATCAGATTATAAACATTTAAGTTAACACTTATTTTTCTCTTTTGGTTCTATCGATCAAGCGGTAGGACAGTGGGTATTTTACTTAGACACATTCCATCGATAGTAAAACATGTGTAGTTTTATATGTTACCCAATCCCTGCCATTGTTTATTATATATATATATATATTATATATATATATATATATATATATATATATATATATATATATTATATATATATATATATATATATATATATATATATATATATATATATACTATATATTAACTACTAGTAAAAAGCCCGCAATTTCGCGGGGAAAGAACTATTTTCATTCGATACTGTACTCACCATCATTTAATGAGGGCAGATTGGTAAACAACGTTGTCTGTGTAATTTGGTATATCTTCGGTTGATTTTTCTGTGTGGCCCAACATGAAGTATAAGCCACTATAGCCTCTGACCCATGACACAGTGTAGGGATCTCTAGCCGTAAACAATCGTACGGCTAGTGACCTTGGCAATGGTCATTCCTACTTCCGCTCTGCCTCGTCCCGAGCTGACCCGGCTCATATAAAGCCGAATGGACCTCTCGATAGGACACACTTCACACTTACCCAGATACACACTACACTTACCTACAGACTACCTACTGCACACTTCAAGCTCTACACTAAACTATCTACCATACCATATCTGTTGCGACCATACCTATCTACCATTACGACTAACTAGATTCAGGGTAAGCCATATTTTTATACTAACTATAACTTTATCTATTTAATATATATTTTTAACTCAGTAATTCCGTGATTCACCGGCCATCTGGACCCATCCTAGCCATGGAGTCCTACAGCCAGAATACCGAGTTCTGGCAATCACGGTAGTTACTACAATGGCGTCACGAGCGAAAACTTTTTTCTACTTTTTACATTATCCATTTTATTAATTCCTACCGTCGTATTTCGTTGAATGGGAGTTCGAATTTCGTTGATTTTTACCGTGTGCATACTTCGTTATTTTTCATCATGTATTTTCTACACTATAATTCTTATATTCAATCTTGAATGAATTCTGTGATATGTATGACCACGCCCCCTTCCCTTTTCTTTCAGTTGTAGGTAATTTCAATTCGTGAATTTTGTTTGATCGTGTCAATGTCGTCCTTGTCCTTGACTCCAAGGTCACACCTGTCTGGTGACCTTGTGGACGGTGTCATGTTTCATGATTTTTTTTTTTTTTAAATAATTTTTTTTACATTTGATTTCTTTTTTATTCTTTTTACTGGAAATATTTTTTGTTGTTTTGTTGTTGCCTATAACTGTGATTAGTGATTAGTTTATATCTTTGGTGATTTATTGTGAATTCTTGTGATTTGCTTTGTCCTGCACTTTGTTTATTGCCTATGACTTTGATAGTTGTATTCTTGTAATTTGCTTTGTCCTTGACTTGACTTTGTTTACTGCTTATGACCTGTGATTAGTTGAGTTCTTGTGATCTGATCTGTCCTTGACTTGATTTTGTTTGTCCAGTGCTACATGGTGATTGTGGTTACTCTTTCTATTGATTTTATTATAATATATCATCAGTTATTATTTTTCTTTCACACACCTTCCTCTCCTGAGAGGATCCCTTGGTGATTTGTGTGGTTCATTTTTATTTTTTTTTTAAGTCTGTTTTTTTTCTTGATTTATTGTTTGATGGTCACTCGGGCCAGGCAGTATGGTGCGGTGAGATGTTGGAGCATGATCCGACCATGGCTGCGGCCTTGAGGAGTGGCCTATCTTTCAATAGACCATACCTAATTTTTTATTTTAATATTTGTATAATTTTGATTTATTGTTTGATGGCTACTCGGGCCAGGCAGCATGGTGCGGTGAGATGTTGGAGCATGATCCGACCATGGCTGCGGCCTTGAGGAGTGGCCTATCTTTCAATAGACCATACCTAATTTTTTTTATTTAGTATTTGTATAATTTTGATTTATTGTTTGATGGTCACTCGGGCCAGGCAGCATGGTGCGGTGAGATGTTGGAGCATGATCCGACCATGGCTGCGGCCTTGAGGAGTGGCCTATCTTTCAATAGACCATACCTAATTTTTTATTTTAATATTTGTATAATTTTGATTTATTGTTTGATGGCTACTCGGGCCAGGCAGCATGGTGCGGTGAGATGTTGGAGCATGATCCGACCATGGCTGCGGCCTTGAGGAGTGGCCTATCTTTCAATAGACCATACCTAATATTTTTTATTTAGTATTTGTATAATTTTGATTTATTGTTTGATGGTCACTCGGGCCAGGCAGCATGGTGCGGTGAGATGTTGGAGCATGATCCGACCATGGCTGCGGCCTTGAGGAGTGACTTATCTTTCAATAGACCATACCTAATTTTTTATTTAGTATTTGTATAATTCTGATTTATTGTTTGATGGCTACTCGGGCCAGGCAGCATGGTGCGGTGAGATGTTGGAGCATGATCCGACCATGGCTGCGGCCTTGAGGAGTGGCCTATCTTTCAATAGACCATACCTATTTTTTTATTTTAATATTTGTATAATTTTGATTTATTGTTTGATGGCTACTCGGGCCAGGCAGCATGGTGCGGTGAGATGTTGGAGCATGATCCGACCATGGCTGCGGCCTTGAGGAGTGGCCTATCTTTCAATAGACCATACCTAATATTTTTTATTTAGTATTTGTATAATTTTGATTTATTGTTTGATGGTCACTCGGGCCAGGCAGCATGGTGCGGTGATATGTTGGAGCATGATCCGACCATGGCTGCGGCCTTGAGGAGTGGCTTATCTTTCAATAGACCATACCTTATTTTTTATTTAGTATTTGTATAATTTTGATTTATTGTTTGATGGTCACTCGAGCTTGGTGGCCTGCGCAGAGAGATGTTGGTGCATTATCTGTTGCGACCAAGGTTCGAGTCGGAGGACCTAACTCTCAGTGAATCACATGATACAGATTGTGATGTTTATGCTCAGGTCGCACACCATGGGTCAGTGAAGTGTTGGTGCACGACATGGCCATGACCGCGACCTGGAGCAATTGTTTTATTTGTGAAGATGTATAGATTGTTGTTATCATTAAATTACTCTGTGATCTTTACTCTATTATATACAAATGCTTCATATATTATATTTTTACATTTGCTTGCTTTGGCATGAGCTTGGCCTATTTATATTGTTTTTGGCTTCATGCTTGTGTTAGTTTATTGCTTGGCTTTCAGCCCGCTTGATTTTGTTTTGTGCTTTTAGCTTGCATTGATTGCTTGCATGGCGTAATGATTCCTTGAGGTTCTCGAATTATTTGTTCCCATTTACTAATTCTATTCTCTATGATTCATTATCAGAATTTAGTAAAATGTCTTCCAACGTGACCTCCGAAGGAAAAATTCTCGCGAATTTCTGCTCCTTAGAGCAGCTCATCGATTTTAATATCTCGGAGAGGAACGCCAAGAAGGTTATCCAGCTTCGCCAGGAGCGAGATATCCTCACTATGGATGACCTGGAGGCACTTTTCAGGAACAAGGAGATCATTAATTATTTTGACGTCTCTACCGTGAAATCAAAGGAGACCATAAACTCTCCCACGCTTCCGGCGCCTCGCAGAGAGGACACTTTTACTCATTCCCCAGAAGCCAGGGACCCTTTGGAGGACATTCGTGGCCCCGCAGCCTTGGCTGACTTGAGAAATAAAGAAGTCCTCGATGGATGGAAGGCAAGTGGAATTGAAGCCGGAACCCTGAGACGTCAGCGCCCCACTGTCAAAGATGAGGCCCATAACACCAGTTGGAGGATGAGGGAACCACTTCCTATGACGTGTGCCCCTCGTGCTAGTCGTGCCCCTCAAGAACCGGCATACTTGCATAATAGAAGACCTCAGCCCGGATACTCTGACAGTGAAGACCATGACTACCCCGATTACGTGCCCCACAGAAGACAGGCACGGAGAGAGGTTTTAAAAATTAACTTACCACGGAACGTCTTTTTCAACGGCAAGGGAAACTGGGAGACGTTCGCCAGCAAATTTAGGAACTTCATCTCCATTAATAATATTAGAGGATCGGACATGAAGAAATACTTTCTAAATTCCGCCATGTATGGCAAGGCTGCCGATTTTCTGGCCAAGCACGATGGCATGGATGACCAGATGAGTTTCGCCGAGGCCATGGATCGACTAGAAAAAAGATTCGGCAGTAAGCAGCTGAGAGGATCAGCCTTCAGACAGTACATGACCGCCACCCAAAGAGAAGGCGAAGGTATTGAGGAATGGACTGACAGACTATGGGATCTAGCCAGCGCAGCCTTTCCGTTTGACAATGAAGAGTCCCTGGACGAGCTGATCGCCATCCAGTTCAGCTCAGGATTACGGGATAGGGCTGCAGCTGACTTCGTTACTGGACAGGACCCGGAGAACCTCGCCGCGGCCCATAGGAAATATAGGGTTTATCAATATAAAAAGAAAACTATTGGAGCCCACCAGGAACGAAGGAGAGATCACCAGAGTCATTCCATCCGTACTGTCAAGCAAAACATGGAGGAATCGGAAGAGAGTTCAGATGACAGCCCATCCAGGATTGGAGAGGCGATTAGGGCTGTCAAAAAAGAGACCATCCCCCGTTCCCCTATGACGAAGAACCTGCGCCCCAAACAGGAGCAAGGGACGAGCACGTCCCAGAAGGAATCTAGGCTGGAGCACTACATGCTGAAGATGGTGGAAAAATTGGACCTAATACTTTCTAGGCTACCAGAGAAGAGGGATCCTCCCCCTAGGTCGCCCAGATCGCCCAGGCCCCCATCTCCCATGCGATGCTACAACTGCGGGAACACAGGTCACTTCAGCAGACAATGCGACCAGAATTCGTCGGCGATCCAGGGAAACGCCAATGGGACAGCTTAACCAGCCCAATGCTGCCCCACCTACTGGATCGGGCTGCCAACCCAGAACTTACGGCCCCTGTCGAGGAAGTGATCATGGTTCAACAGTTGCAATCTAGCTCCTCGATTAAAGTATCGTGCTCCATTAACAAACATCCGGTGGAAGCCGTAGTGGATACAGCCGCTGGAGCCACCATCATCTCTGAGCAGACATTTGATAACCTGCCTGACAAACCCAGTGTCTTAGGACTGTGAAGATGTTCGCCGCAGGAAAAGGTCAGACCTTCGAAGCTAAGAGGATAGGCCCGGTCGACATCAAGTTAGGCACCCAAATAATTAGCTCAGACATCTACACGGCTCCCATCGTAGATTCTATGCTCCTCGGAATGGACCTACTTCAAAGATTAAGGGTCAAGATAGATATGGACCACAGACTTATGACCTGGTCCAACGGTACAGTTCCGCTCATCATGACCCAAGGCCCTAGTGGCACCGCCAATCAAAACCCAACAACGGAGTCGCTTGAGTTGGACGAGCCCTCCTTTAGAAATGTCTCCAACCATGCTATCCCCCACTTTCTACGGACAAAGGAGAGGTTGAGGATTCCCCGCACGACCGAGATTGCAGTTACCCTGCACAGGGACGTCGTGGAATCACCCTTTTCGTGGTTAGAGCCATCTCAGGAGTTGCCCATTGTCGTCTTCAGTGCTGTCTACGGACCGACACACGACCCAGTCGTGCGCCTGCTTAACCCTACTGGAAAAGAGGTCACCTTGCCCAAAGACACGGTGATAGGCACATGGCATTTCATTCGAAAAGAGAACATTCTGGACTCGTGGGCCACCCCTGATGAGGCTCATGTACGGAGGATAGCCACGGACACTCTCCCATCCAAACTTCTAGACATGTGGAACGATGCGAAGACCGAGCTGCCGCCAGAAGAACAGGCTAAGCTCAAGGACCTACTCGTCGAATTTCAGGATGTCTTCGCAGATTCGGACTTCGACCTGGGCAGCTTTTCTGCAGTGCAACACTCAATTAACACCGGGGATGCACCGCCGGTCAAGCTTGGCCTAAGGAGAACCCCCGTCCACTTTGTGAATGAGGAAAACAAAGTTCTGGACAATATGCTTGCGGCAGGAGTAATACAACCGTCGATATCCGATTGGGCAGCTGCCCCAGTCTTAGTTCGCAAGGCCGATGGTGGAGTCAGATGGTGCTTGGATTACAGGCTGCTAAACCAGGTGACAAAGAAGGATGTCTTTCCTCTTCCCAATATGTCGGAATGTATAGATGCCTTGAAAGGAAATTGGTGGATTTCAAAGTTAGATGCTAATTCAACGTACTGGCAAGTACCTGTCCACTCTGACTCCAAGGAGAAAACCGCATTCAGGACGAGGAGAGGCTTATTCGAATTCAACAAGCTACCATTTGGACTCTGCAATTCTGGAAGCACCTACAGCAGAGTAATGGACCTCGTCTTGAAGGACTTACACTGAAACTCTGTCTTGGCCTACTTGGACGACATCTGTGTACTGGGGAAGTCCTTCCAGGACCACTTCAACAACTTGAGGGAAGTGTTCTCCAGATTTCGTGCCTTCCGGCTGAAGCTCAAACCCAGGAAATGTGAGCTCTTCAGGAAAGAAACTAAATTTCTTGGTAGGAAGGTAGGAAGAAACCAGTTGTCTATGACAGAGGAATCAATTGCCACTGTACGGGATCGGCCAGCACCTACGTCCATTAAGGAGATAGAGAAGTTTTTGGGCTTAGCTAATTACCACCGCTTCTTCGTAAAGGATTTTGCCGGAATATCAGAACCCCTCACACGACTTCTGAGAAAGAAAATTTTCATCTGGGGTGATGAGCAGCAGGCAGCCTTTGAGGAGATCAAGCTACGCCTTACTTCCCCACCGATCTTGGCCATTCCCACTACGACAGGCCACTTCATCCTCGATACTGATGCTTCAGATTTCGCCATCGGAGCTGAATTGATTCAGATCCAAGAAGAGGAAGAGAAGGTGATTGCATATGGGAGCTTCACCCTAACACCCCTTCAGCGGCGCTATTGCACTACCAGGAAGGAGCTACTTGCAATTGTGCGCTTTACCAATCACTTCCGTCACTACCTCTTAGGCAGCGAATTCACTGTACGAACGGATCATCGCTGCCTTACTTGGCTCATGAACTTCAAGAGGATTGAGGGTCAACTGGCCCGATGGATCGAAGAACTCAGTCAATACAACATGAGGATAGTTCACCGCTCTGGTTCACTGCACATGAATGCTGATGCCTTATCTCGACCTCCCACGACGGACACTTGCCAACACTACCGTCCTCACAAGGCGTTATCAGAATTGCCTTGTGGCGGATGCGCATATTGCGCCCGAACACAGGAGAGATGGGGAACCTTTGAATCAGAAGTAGGCTACGTCGTCCCCCTCGGGTCCCCTGACACAATTGTCACTGGGTTGGATATTATAAACGAGGGCGGACGTAGAACACAACTCAGGAGATTGGACGACACTGCCCGAATGACGTCAGGAAGGAACCGCACTATCCCCCTCGGGTCCCCTGACACAATTGTCACTGGGTCGAATATCATAAACGAGGGTGGACGTAAAGTGCGACAGATCAGAGGATTGAACAACTCTACCTGGATGACGTCAGGAGTGAGCTGTGCTATCCCCCTCAGGTCCCCTGACATAATTGTCAATGGGTTGGATATTACAAATGAGGGTGGACACAAAATACAAGTCGTAAGACAAGACGACTCGACACAAGTTGGCCTTGACAACATTGACATGGAGGATGTCAGGAAGCTGCAGTCGGATGATCATCACATGACCCACTTGCTATTATGGTTGAAATTAGGAGCAGACCCAGAAATGTCGGACTTGATGCTGTCCGGCCAGGAAGAAAAGTTCTACTGGGTGCACCGCAACCTGTTCTTCCTGATCGATGGAGCCTTATACAGAAGAGACGAAGGCCCACAAGACCTCCTTGTCATACCTACGTCTCTAAAACCCCACATCCTGAAACTGTGCCACGATATCCCCAGCTCAGGACATCAGGGAATCAGACGTACCAAGGCGAGAATATCTACTTCCTACTTTTGGTACAGGATGACATCTGACATAAAGAAATATGTAAGGGAATGCCCCGTCTGCAATCAGAATAAAACGCCACAGAGGAAAGCGAGATACCCATGCACAACTTACCATGCAGGTATCCCCATGGAGAAGGTTCACATTGACTTCATAGGGCCACTGCCTCGCTCTAAATCTGGAAATGAGCACATCCTTATGATGGTGGACCAATTTACGAAATGGGTGGAGTGCATACCGCTACCTTCTCAAGGGGCTGAAGAGACGACCAGAGCTACTGTTAACAACTTCTTCTGCAGATTCGGCTACCCACTACAGATCGTCTCCGACCAAGGAAGAAACTTCGAAAGCCAGCTCTTCAAAGAAATGTGCCGCTTACTTCACATCCACAAGGCTAGAACAACTGCTTATCGTCCTTCGGCGAACGGCCAAGTGGAGAGGATGAACAGGACATTGATGGCAGCTATCAGGAGCTTCGTCGACAAAAAGCAGGACGACTGGGATGCCAACATACATCTCATCGCCTCAGCTCTTCGTTCATCTGTGAATCGGCACACTGGCTTTACACCCAACAAATTGATGTTAGGACGGGAATTGAGCACACCGGTGGAATTGGTTATACCAGGGAAACATGCTAACCCACAGTCTCCTGAAGATTATGTCAACTCTCTACAGCAGGGATTAGAGATAGCCCATGAGACTGCGAGAACCACCCTCCGAACTGAGCTCAAGAGGACGAAGAGGGACTACGACATCAAAGCCCACGTCCATTCCTTCAAGAGGGGACAGGCGGTTTATTACCTGGATAAATCGAGTGTGAAAGGAAAGTCCAGTAAGCTGAAACCTGTATGGACTGGACCAGCCATCATCTCCACGGTCCTGACCCCCGCCACATACATTGTCAAATTCAGGAACTCGGAGATTAAGACAGTCAACCATGACCACCTGAAGCCATGTTGGGACCGGACTATCCCAGCCTGGATCCGAAAGGAAAGGGAGGCCATCGAGTCTGGCCAGGAAATTACTTACTGTACTTGTGGAAAGCCGGACGATGGAGACCTCATGGTTGCGTGTGACAGGTGTTTCGACTGGTTCCACGGCAGGTGTGTCAACCTGACGAGGAACCAAGCGAGGCAACTGAACACTTTCATTTGCCCATCCTGTTCTCACTAATCTTTTTCTTTAATCTCCGCAGATGACCTCTTTCTCACGGGATGTAACCCTCTTCCGGGATTTCCTGCGATTCCGAGAAGAGATGCCGAGAGCGGCCGGCAGGCGCTCTCCTCCGGGGCGTAACCCGGAGCACGCGATTCGAAATCGCAGGCAACCCTGGAGACGCTCGAGGACACCCCCAATCACCTCGAGGCTTGGAATAGATCCCGGACCTCCCCTGTCGCCTCTAACTCTAACCAGGAACGGAGGCCCCGTGACCGTAGGAGACGGTCCCGCTCGCCCCGTCGGGCCCAAAGAACGAGTACCCCGGCCCGACAGAGCCGCGACCGGCCTCCCAGCAGGCATAGGAGGGAGGACCAGCAAGAGCAAGCCGACCGCCGAGACAGATCTCGCCGCCGCCGGGGGACTTCCGCAGCCTGCGGAATCAGCTTAAGAGGGCCAGGCAGGAGCTGGCCTCCCTCCGGACCGAGGCGGCTGAGGTCACCCGTCTCCGGGAGGAGAATAAAAGAATGAAGGAGAGAGAGCCCTCGATGGAGCTGTCCCTCCACAGCTCTGTCTTAGACAGCTAGGTGCTAGGGCGAGCAACCGTGTAAATAGATTTATTTTTGCCCCAGCCCCAGGAAAGGGCTTTCCTTTTATTTTAGCCCTAGGTAAGGGCCTTCTTTGTTTTTTGTTCGGCCCTAGGAAAGGGCCTTCCTTGTTTTATTTTACCCCCCTTTTTTGTTGCTACGCCCTAGGTAAGGGCTCCTCTCCTTTAGTTCACTGTAATACCGAGAGCTCCAGAAAGGTGCAGGTGAGTACCCCACATCCAGCCACCCTGCCCTTTTTGAGGGGGGAGCAGTGTAGGGATCTCTAGCCGTAAACAATCGTACGGCTAGTGACCTTGGCAATGGTCATTCCTACTTCCGCTCTGCCTCGTCCCGAGCTGACCCGGCTCATATAAAGCCGAGTGGACCTCTCGATAGGACACACTTCACACTTACCCAGATACACACTACACTTACCTACAGACTACCTACTGCACA
>NC_088370.1:35130176-35137676 GCF_034508935.2 Berghia stephanieae | reverse complement strand
ATCAAATTATAAACGTTGAAGCGTACACCTAGTTTTGTGCTTTGGTCAATTATATATGGCTGGCGGATTTTCAGGGTGTTTCATCTAAGGCATAGCATCATTATTGTTTTCTTTCTCCACAGACATTTAAAAAATACACGCAATCCAATAAGAAAACAGCTACCTATTTGTATATGATGATGAAAGAGTTGATGATCTTAGTCATCATTGCTGAAATCGTCGTCATCTCAGTCTACATTTTCCCCCAAGAACATCAAGAAACATCAAAGACAACAGTTGAGGATTCTCCTAACACAACAGTGACTGTACCAACCTTGAACCTCACGGTAACGACACCATATCCTATTGGTGCAGATGAAGAGATTCAAATATTTCACTGCAATTTCGAAATTCGCCAAATGTCTAATGTCTATTTATACTCAACTCAATGTGTTGTTGCAGAAGAACCGGAAATTCCGTCACAGGTTTCTCCGCTCTCCAAAAATGTTTTCCTCATTGCCCTCGCTGCTCTTGTGATCCTATTGGTTGCCAACACACTCAACACCTTCATGTGGCTCGTTGGACTTGTCTGTAATTCAACTCGAGATGTACTGGGCGTTGGTCAAGACTGTCCTCTCGATTTGGTCTTTCTGATCCACATGGCTCGAATAAATCTAAGTGTTGGGGTCGCTACGGGACTGGCTGAGATTGCTGGTGGAAGAAAATCTTCCAAAGAGGATGACCAGGGGATGCTACTCCAG
Source organism: Berghia stephanieae (assembly GCF_034508935.2). Taxonomy (NCBI): domain Eukaryota; kingdom Metazoa; phylum Mollusca; class Gastropoda; order Nudibranchia; family Aeolidiidae; genus Berghia; species Berghia stephanieae. The sequence continues at coordinate 35,136,936 of NC_088370.1, read as the reverse complement.
AAAATTGTATGAACGGGGACCGACTATTGCATAACAATACATAAACTTCCTAGACTTCTGCTGAAATTTTGAAAATAAGATATTGTCAAATTACAAAAGTATTTGTTTTTATGGAAGTCCGTTGGAATTTGTCAATTTTATAAATAAATTTTTGTTATCTTTTACACCTCTCATTTCTCTTCACTCTATTTTGCCTATTTTTCAAAAACCGACCATTTCCGGATTTTTCCGAAATATCATACCCGTTCAACATATAAAAGATAGATTTTAAACGAACTTCAAAGGTATATAAGCACATGACATACATCACATCATCCAGCAAAACGGCTTCTACCACACGTCATTATGGTCTTATTACTAGAACTAAAGTGAATCTTTGTGATTTGTTAATTGAAGTGCACGCATTTTAGAACTAAAGTGAATCTTTGTGATTTGTTAATTGAAGTGCACGCATTTTAGAACTAAAGTAAGTCTTTGTGATTTGTTAATTGAAGTGCACGCATTTTAGAACTAAAGTAATCTTTGTGATTTGTTAATTGAAGTGCACGCATTTTAGAACTAAAGTAATCTTTGTGATTTGTGAATTGAAGTGCACGCATTTTAGAACTAAAGTGAGTCTTTGTGATTTGTTAATTGAAGTGCACGCATTTTAGAACTAAAGTAAGTCTTTGTGATTTGTTAATTGAAGTGCACGCATTTTAGAACTAAAGTAAGTCTTTGTGATTTGTTAATTGAAGTGCACGCATTTTAGAACTAAAGTGAGTCTTTGTGATTTGTGAATTGAAGTGCACGCATTTTAGAACTAAAGTGAGTCTTTGTGATTTGTGAATTGAAGTGCACGCATTTTAGAACTAAAGTAAGTCTTTGTGATTTGTGAATTGAAGTGCACGCATTTTAGAACTAAGTAGTCTTGTATTGTTATGAGTCGCATTTAGACTAAATATTTGTGATTGTATGAAGTGCACGCATTTTAGAACTAAAGTGAGTCTTTGTGATTTGTTAATTGAAGTGCACGCATTTTAGAACTAAAGTAAGTCTTTGTGATTTGTTAATTGAAGTGCACGCATTTTAGAACTAAAGTAAGTCTTTGTGATTTGTTAATTGAAGCGCACGCATTTTAGAACTAAAGTGAATCTTTGTGATTTGTTAATTGAAGTGCACGCATTTTAGAACTAAAGTAAGTCTTTGTGATTTGTTAATTGAAGTGCACGCATTTTAGAACTAAAGTGAATCTTTGTGATTTGTTAATTGACGTCCACGCAATTTTTGGGACTCTGTGCTAAAGGGTGTAAAAACGATAATTGAACAGAAGAGAGATAATTGTGTTGTCAATTGATAAAGTCGGCAGAAAGGGTGGATATTGATATTTGATTGTTGTTTCGTGTAGATTAAGTCACAGTCTTCACATTTTATGAAAAACAAAACAAAACAAAAATCTGAAAGAGAAAAATGTCGGGCTGGCTGCTTCGTAATGAATGTGACGATTTTCCTGTAGTTGGTAAGAAGAGGGTTGATTATAATAACATGAACTTTTATGGCTCTTAATGACTACTTTTTTTTTAAATAAAAAAAAAATTTAAAAAATTGAGCTTTATATAGCGCAATATTCACTAAATGTGCTCAAAGCGCTTTACAAGGGGTCCCTGGTCAACAGCAACATTTAACATGTAGGACGGGACATGACGCCTTTCAAACAAAGACAACGCTGTTAACGGCCAGGTACTCATTTTACACCTGAATACGGTGAGAGAATGTGAGTAAAGAACCTTTTCCAAGGACTCAACTATGCATCGAGCACGAGGCTCGAACCCCGGACCTTCCAATCCGAAAGCGAGTGTCGTACCACAAGACCACATATAAGCACATGACATACATCATATCATCCAGCATAACGGCTTCTACCACACGTCATTATGGTCTTATTACTAGAACTAAAGTGAATCCTTATGATTTGTGAATTGAAGTGCACGCAATTTTTGGGACTCTGTGCTTAAGGGTGTAAAAACGATAACTGAACGAAGAGAGATAATTGTGTTAATATATAGGGAATGAGATTAGCGGAAGAGTAGCGTCCCTTGATTGGACGTCACCCATAGTCTGTGACGTCACCGGCGAAAAAGTTATTAGAGAGAGAACGTCATGTTTGTTGTGCGCATGCGTCTCTCGTCCTCGCTTCCGGTGAAAGCGGCTTGAGACACTTCAAAACCAAATTGACGTTCTCTCTGTAAGGTGACGACGTCCAATCAAGGGACGCTACTCTTCCGCTAATCTCATTCCCTATATATATAGAATAGAGAATATAGAAGGTGTCGCCGAGTCTTTCCAGTCACTGAATGTCTTGTTCACAACAGATCTAATGCATTTCCCTACCTGATCTTGTGATCAGGGGCTAGCCGACACTACACTTTCTCTACTGATCTTTTGATCATAGCTATTTTGGGTGGGAGGCACTTCTACACTATGCATATAACTTTCTATCACAGCATCTAATCTATTCTTGAAAGCATTGACACTCGGCGCTTCAACGACATTTGCTGGCAATGCGTTCCAACGTTCAATAACTCTCTGTGTAAAAAAGTTCTGTCGAAGGGTGGTTTCAACTCTGGGCTTTTAGAAGTTTATATGAGTGTTGTCAATTGTAAAAGTCGGCAGAAAGGGTGGATATTGATATTTGAGTGTTGTTTGGCGTAGATTAAGTCACAGTCTTCCATAGTCTGAAAGAGAAAAATGTCGGGCTGGCTGTTTCGTAATGAATGTGACGATTTTCCTGTAGTTGGTAAGAAGAGGGTTGATTATAATAACATGAACTTTTATGGCTCTTAATGACTACTTTTTTTTAAAATAAAAAAAAAAAAATGAGCTTTATATAGCGCAATATTCACTAAATGTGCTCAAAGCGCTTTATAAGGGGTCCCTGGTCAACAGCAACATTTAACATGTAGGACGGGACATGGCGCCTATTTGGCGATATTACAATTTTCAGACAAAGACAACGCTGTTAACGGCCAGGTACTCATTTTACACCTCCATGGCACGTGTGGCTTTTAAGCGGCTATGTGGACTTTTGGTATGACACTCGCCTTGGTATCGAAAATGTCCTGGGTTCGAATCCCGCTCTGAGCGGCGTATAGTTGAATACTTGGAAAAGGCTCTTTACTCACATTCTCTCACCGTACTCAGGTGTAAAATGAGTACTTGGCCGTTAACAGCTTTGTCTCCCTCGGAAATAAGATTGTAATATCGCCTAACACTCTTCGTGTTTCGTCCTACATGTTAAGTGTTGCTGTTGGCTAGGGACCCCATGTAAAACGCTTTGAGCACGCTTAGTGGATATTGCGCTATATTTTTTTAAATCTCAAGTTTTTAAATATTACTTCATTGTAAAGTGTTATCATCGATAGTAATACGCTTCAACAGTCATGACGTCACTTCCCTCGTAATGACGCATGGTAACTTAGTAACTGGCTCTAAACTATCAGAACAATGGCGGACGCCCTCATGAAACATTTCTCCGACGAGCATAAAAGTGTTATCCATATGAGAAAAACATTGTAAATATTATCATGTTTTGACTTTTATCCATTCTGATCACAAGACATATGAAAAGTTCTAGCTAGCATGAAGAATAAAAAGTAGTTATTTTCTTTGTTTAGAACCACGTTGCTGGGCGACGTTGCTGGGCGACGTGACATCAGACTATTGAATCCAATTCACAGACCGTGACATTGGATACGCATGACTGGGCATGCATTACGTCATATCATTTCTTGAAATGGGCCATCAGGATTTTACTAATTATAGCTTTATTCTCTGGCCCCACATGTCATTATCCCAACTGTTGCTTTGATAGTATCGTGATAGACTTACTATTAACTCACTCAACCCTAACACCGACTATATCCGTAGTTTACACGGGTTACTTTTACCCCATGCCTATTTATTACATTCTTATGAGACAAATTATAGGCGTAGAATCAAAACTAATGCTTTTTAGTTTTTACATGTTAGTGATAGTTGAATAAAACTCAATTTTAATACTTTTTCCCTCCAATTTTGAAGAGTAGCAAAAGTCTCTAGGATTGAGTGAGTTTACTCACTCAACCATAACACCGACTATATCCATAGTTTACCCGGGTTACTTTTACCCCATGCCTATTTATTACATTTTTATAAGACAAATTATAGGCATGGTATCAAAGTTAATGTTTTTAGTTTATAGATAGTATGTGCTTGGCTAGGAAGCTCATAACATTGCCATCCGGAAATATAACGGACCAACACCCAAAACTATGTGTAACCTTGAACTTTTATAGTCTGGTTGATACAGTTTAGTGAGAATTACTCACAAACGCGGATGGCAAAATACAATAACAAATGCTTGAGTGACGTCATCTTCGTTCTATCTATACACGTTAGTGGTAGTTGAATAAAACTGTCAACGTCCATGCTCATTTTTAATACATTTTGTCCAATTTTAAAAAGTAGCGAAAATCTCTAGGACTGAGTGAGTTAATCTATCCTACTCAGGAGAAAAACACGTATTTAAAAATTTTAGCCAGAAAACTCGTCCTTCTAATATCGATTGATCAGAATGACCCTCATCTGGCAAAAACTCTCAAATCTTGGACTCCGCGAAGTCTCAGGTTTGAGAGGTTGTTTTTTTTTTTTTTTTTTTTTTTTTTTTTTTTTTTTTTTTTGTTTCTGTTTTTGGACTAGATGAGGGTCATTTAATTCGGTCGATATTTGAAGGCTAAGTTTTCTGACTAAATTGTGACCCTCCGTCACAAAACGGTATTATGTCGGGATGATTCAGACCCCAGAAAGTGAATTTAGAGATAGAATGATGAAAAATTGGACCTTAGAATTTTTTAGTAAAGCAAGAAATAGTTTTTATACTCCAGCATGACGTAGAGAAATTAAACCCAAGTTTGATATTTGTGGCTATGAATTCAATTTACCTGACCGAGTCTACCCCGACATAATACCGCTTTGAGATGGCTGGTCACAATTTTTAAATACGTGTTTTTACAGAGAGCGGCAGTGTTGTAGTCTCAGTAACTCATTGCGGATTACATGCAAGTAGTAGATTGAGTTCGGATATTGATGATGAGAGAACAACATGGCTCAGCGGTGTTACGGTCTTTGATTCGTCCTACCCAAAAGGTACCGAGTTCGACCACATCCGCCTCGCTGTGTGGCGGCCTTGAGCAAGTCACCGATCACGCCCTAGCTCACTGCGGCTGACGCCTGGGTTATTCCAGTTTTTCCATTGGAATAGATCATAAAGACAAATTTCCCCTTGGGGATGAATAAAACTCACGATTTGTTTTCTTTTGTGGTCAAAGACTGGAATTTTGACGTCATGTTTTGGTCAGTGTCAGGCTATAACTTTACGATGGCTACGGTTCTAGTGTCAGACTATAGAAAGTTCGAAGATGACGTCAATCAGGCCTTTGTTATTGTTTTTGCCATCCGCGTTTGTGAGTTGTTCTCACTAAACTGTATTAACCAGACTATAAAAGTTCATGGCGCCACAGAGTTTGTGTGTTGGTCCGTTATATTTCCGGATGGCAATGTTGTGAACTCCTTGGCCAAGCGCATTCTATCTATAAGTTAACGATGGCTACGGTTCTCGTGTCAGGCTATAAGTTAACGATGGCTACGATTCTAGTGTCAGACAATACGTTAACGATGGCTACAGTTCTAGTGTCAGGCTATAAGTTAACGATGGCTACGGTTCTAGTGTCAGACAATACGTTAACGATGGCTACAGTTCTAGTGTCAGGCTATAAGTTAACGATGGCTACGGTTCTAGTGTCAGACAATACGTTAACGATGGCTACAGTTCTAGTGTCAGGCTATAAGTTAACGATGGCTACGGTTCTAGTGTCAGGCTATAAGTTAACGATGGCTACGGTTCTAGTGTCAGGCTATAAGTTAACAATGGCTACGGTTCTAGTGTCAGGCTATAAGTTAACGATGGCTACGGTTCTAGTGCAGGCTATAAGTTAACGATGGTTACGGTTCTAGTGTCAGGCTATAAGTTAACGATGGCTACGGTTCTAGTGTCAGGCTATAAGTTAACGATGGCTACGGTTCTAGTGTCAGGCTATAAGTTAACGATGGCTACGGTTCTAGAGTCAGGCTTTAAGTTAACGATGGCTACGGTTCTAGTGTAAAGCTATAAGTTAACGATGGCTACGGTTCTAAAGTCAGGCTATAAGTTAACGATGGCTACACGACAGTCCACACGGGTACCGTGGTACTTACTGCCTTTTGTCGTGGAACGATAATGATTGGTCAACTGAAGCACAAAGAGAGAGAGAGAGAGAGAGAGAGAGAGAGAGAGAGAGAGAGAGATCCACAATCACCCCATGAACCTGTAATCTTTTTGTCTGTCAGCCTGAGTGATTCGCGGCGGTCAGTAGCAGCAGCAGCCGATGGAGTGACCACCACAGCCCAGTGTCCAGCTTGGTGGTGGTAAATGGTCGGAAAGCTGCTGTTTGGATTATTATTTATGTTATTATGATTGTTGTGTTGTCGTGTTGAGTGCTCTACGGATAGAAGGATAACTAAAGTGAGTGACTTTCAATTAAAAAAAGTAATATGTAACAGCCTTCAGTGGTTGTCTTCGTCAACGTGTAGATGGTATGCGCTTGGCTAAGAATCTCACAACATTGCCATCCGGAAGTGTAACGGACCAACACACAAAACTGTGTGTAACCTTGAACGTTGAGAGCCAGTTTAGTGAGATTACTCA
>NC_088370.1:35122676-35125176 GCF_034508935.2 Berghia stephanieae | reverse complement strand
TTTAAAAGGGCAAAACGTGCAGTCTGAGATGGGAATTTGGTTCCATATGTGACCCTCCGTCACAAAACGGTATTATGTCGGGATGATTCAGACCCCAGAAAGTGAATTTAGAGATAATAGAATGGCGAGAAATTGGACCTTAGAAGTTTTTGTAAAGCAAGAAATAGTATTTCTACTCCAGCATGACGTACAGAAATTAAACCCAAGTTTGATATTTGTGGAAATGAATTCAATTTCTCTGACCGAGTCTATCCGTGGCCTTCGTAAAGTTATGGCCTGACACTGACCAAAAAATGACGTCAAAATGCCAGTCTTTTGCCACAAAAGAAAACAAATCGTGAGTTGTATTCAATAGTTCAACCAATGAAATGACTCGTTTCCATGAGCTCTACTAACGACAACTCACTAGACGGTACAAAAACTTAAAAAATGACGTCAAAATGCCAGTCCTTTTGGATTTCAGTATCTGGCTATAACATAACGATGGCTACGGTCTATCCCGACATAATACCGTTATGAGACGGCGGGTCACATTTGGGAAATGTTATGACGCATTTTAGGATCGTTTAGTGTGGAGAAGGCGTGTGTATTTTGTGACGTCATCAAGTGGGGCAGCGTGGCGGCTCAGCGGTACGGTCTTTGCTTCGTGCCCGAAAGGTACCGAGTTCGATCACCCGCCCCTGCACTTTGTGGTCTTGAGCAAGTCACCTCGCCCTAGCTCAATTTGCGGCGCTGCACTGCGGCTGACGCCTAGGTTATTCCAGTCTTTCCTTGGAATAGACCCTAGAGAAAAATTTCCCCTATGGGATGAATAACGGGAGTCTTTTTATTTTTATTTATTTATTTTATTTATTAATATCTTCTTTATTTATAATTCAGAACAGTCACAAACTGGGCCGTTGGCGAAACGGGTAAGTGTTACTCTTTTGTACGTGTTTGCTATGAGTAATATGTGTGAATATGTGTGTGTGTGTTTGTGTATGTGTTTGTGTGTTTATCTTTGCATATAATATATTATATATATATATATATATATATATATATATATATATAATATATATACTAGTAAAAAGCCCGCAATTTCGCGGGGAAAGAACTATTTTCATTCGATATTGCCAGAATCATTTTCTTGATTAGCTTGATTACGATTAGATGCACACTTTAATCGATGTGCTTGTCTTGCTGCCATGCTTTATTCGGCATGATTTTAGTTTATCAGTCAGTAGATATCAATATCAATAAGTCACATGTCTTTACCACGCTTGACTTGGGAGGCCTTCCGAACGCTCCTACAAAGGGAAACAACTTAAATAATATTCCCTCAACTAACCCCAAGAAAAAGTAAAACCTAGACTACCCCTAATAGGAAAATAAACACCCTAGCATTATGACTAATCCTAATAGAAAAAAACCCTCGACTGCTTTGCACTACCTTTCAATATTTAACAAATTAAAATGGCGGCCGAGAATCAAAACAATGGTCAAATTAGGACATTTTAAACTTTCACAAATCTATCAAGGTGTGTTCTAGAGTTTTTAAAATGCTTCTTTATGATAACAAATTGAATAAATAAACGCCTGACAAAAGATCAACGGTGAAAATACAAATTGAAAGAATACTGGGGATGTAGGAGCTTTCGGAATGTCTCCCCTTTACCTAACTTATGTGAAGTCAAATGAAAATCTGAAGCAGACGCGAATGATATCAAGTGTGTTCGGGCTAGAAGCTAGACAGATACAATTGACAGTTTGCCGACGTTTAATTAAATATTTACCAGGGCAATAATTATCACATCGATGGCATAAAAACGACCGTAATATCAGCAGTAATATTAGTTGACGTTGTTAATCGGTGAAACTTGTTTAAAATTTGTGTAAATCCAAATACCTTCATGTGATCAAGTGAATAATATCACTATGAATGTCACGATTTTCTGAAAAATGCCAACACACACACACATGTATACACCACACACAACACACACACACGTACACACACAAACGTACACGCAATTAGAACATACTACTACATAACAACACTGATCACCGCTAAATCAATAACACAACGGAAGTAATAATAATACTTGATGTCATAAATAGATGACGCAAATTGACAACTTTTTACAGTGACGAAATTGGTTTGCTGATCTGTTGTGTCGTCGGTACGTATTTTATGATATCTGTGTGACTCAACGAACTTTCAAACTGACTTTAAATTCTAAAAGGAAATCAAGTTATCTGTTTATCTATCTGTAAAAAATGCATTTCTAATTTTCAAATATTTCAGTAGAGTTGTGCGCCGTATCAATTTTTTTATTGACTCAAATAAGCACAATGTTCTCCACAATGCTATATTTTTTAAAGAAAGGATATATTTGTGGTCATTGTTTTGTTTGACCATCATATCCGTGACGTAAAAGTACACATTTTAAAAGCCAGTACAATTTGTTTGGACGTGATTTGGGCGCAATTACGATTATTATTATTATTTTTTAATATT
>NC_088370.1:35112676-35115176 GCF_034508935.2 Berghia stephanieae | reverse complement strand
ATCTCCCAAAACCCTATCTATGCCCCTCCCCCCTCCCCCCACTACCAGCTAGGGTATCCGGCCAGGGCCAGGACAAAACCAAGTAATCTTATACCAAGACAAAGACAGCCGAAAGCATGTTGAAAAACAGATGTCAAGGGATAGAAGACACAGTAAGGGCTTCCCTGCCCACTTTGGGAGGCCAGGAACCCCATCCGGTAATATGATTATTTCATTGTCTAAATTTTTTAACTATTATAAAGTTTTGAAAAGTGTGTTACTTGTGCATGGTGAGTCCGGATATGTTTATATTTTTACTTGGAATTCATTTTGTCCATATAGACGTCGAATATGTTTTAGTTATACTTTTTATCTACGTTGTTTGTGTGTTAAATTATTTATTCATTAATTCTTATTCTTTGACTTTATTTATTTATCTATTTATTTATATTTTTTATTTATTGATTTATTTATCTATCTATTCTCTAATTAATTTATATATTTATCTTTTTATTTATTCATCGATTTTTTTTCTAATTTTATTCATTTATTTATTTATCTATTTATTTTATTTATTTATTTATTTATCTATTTATCAATTTATTTTTTTCGATTTATTAATCTATTGCATGTAATTCAGCAATGTTGTCAATGTAGGGAAAAGGGTAAGCCCTGCCATCGTATGTCTTGTGAAATATAAAGGCGTTGATGGGCGAATGTTACCAAAGGCAATAGGAATAAGGTTGGATGCCCTCTTTCAAGTTGGATGAAAAGTAAATTGAGAATTAAATTCCAATTGATCTATCCATCTATCTCTCTATCTATTTGTCTATCTATCTATCCATATATCTCTCTATCTATCTGTCTATCTATATATCTGTCTATCTATCCATCTATCTCGCTATCTATCTATCTATATGTCTGTCTATCTATCTATCTATCTATCTATCTATCCATCTATCTCTCTATCTATCTGTCTATCTATATATCTCTCTATCACTATCTCTCATCTATTATCTGTCTAGTTATCTATCTGTCTATCTATACATCTATCATCTATCAATCTATCTATTTATCTATTACTATCTTCCATCTATTATTTCCTACCTATCTATATCTATCTATCTACCTACTATCTATCTATCTCCGTCATAACTACTTATATCTATCTACTATCTACTTACCTATATATATCATGTTGTCCATCCATCATCTATCTATATACTATCTGTCAATTATCAAATTATTTTTTTACAATTTATTCATATTCCATCTATGTTATTCATTTTTCTTGTATGTATAATCTATCTAACCTACTAGTTATTACTACCGTATAACTATTATTACTACTACCTATACCTATCCATCCATCCATCCATCATCAATCCATCCATCATCATACTATCTGTCAATATCAACATATTTATATTACACTTCATGTCAAGTCGTTATTACATGCATTTTTCATTCAATATGCATCTGTAATGTTAAGTGCTTATATACCACTGATTTGATATTAAACTACCATGTATCACATCATAATCATCACCATCATTATCATCACATCATCATCATCATCATCATCATCATCATCATCATCATCATCATCATCATCATCATCATCATCATCATCATCCACACTCATCATCATCATCATCATCATCATCATCATCATCATCATCATCATCATCATCATCATCATCATCATCATCATCAACATCATATCATCATCATCATCATCATCATCATCATCATCATCATCATCATCATCATCATCATCATCATCAACATCATCATCATCATCATCATCATCATCATCATCATCATCATCATCATCAACATCATAATCATCAACATCATCACTTTTATCATTGGCATTGCCATTATTATTATTATTATCAATATAACAATTGCTATTGTTACAACATTGAGTGTGAGATGTCGAGTGACTAAAGAATTACACTTACATTCAAATCAATGTATTTGCTGGTTTATTCATTTAGTAGGTTTGTTATATTTTTTTTTCTCTTGACTTTGTTGTTAAAACAAAATTGAATAAATATGAACATTTATACAGCGCATTTTTACTGATAAAACATGCTCACTGCGCTCCACAATGTTTCATTTATATTCCCAGCAGGCCATATGAAGCAATATTATTTCAATTTCATTCAGTACCATTCGCCTGCTAGGCGTCCTTTTACAGCTAGTCAGGTTGAAAAAGTATGGGATTTGAGAAAAGTTGATGGATACCTTTCCCATACATCTGACCATAAATTCATGAAAAAATCACTCGATTTACTTCAAATAAAGATTAAATAAAAATAAATGCAAATCTAAAATTGTCACCTTCTGACTAATTATGTCATGCACATGGATGGCAAAAAACAATAACAATGACCTTAGTGGCGTCAACTTAGTTCTATCTCTTGGCTGTGCAAGCTTGCGAGGCAAGGGACAGAACTCATAAAAGCACTGATAATTTATTTTTTAACTGAGTTGTGTCCCCTTGGATGGATAG
>NC_088370.1:35097676-35100176 GCF_034508935.2 Berghia stephanieae | reverse complement strand
ATTAGCATTTCATTTTTAATGTTTGATTTTTAAACTGTCGCCATTCCCCGCCGAGACAAAATTAAATACAGATAATCCATCAAGACAAACGTCTAATGATAACAGTGAGATGCAATCAATGAAGGAATTTATATAGAATGAAGTTGACGTCTTTGTTATTGTGGGCAGGGGGGTACATACTGTGTCTTCTATCCCCTTATATCTGTTTTCCAACACGCTTTCTGTCTTTGTCTTGGAATGAGATTACTTGGTTTTGTCCTGGCCCTGGCTGGAGTCCTAGCTTGGGGGGGGGGGGGGGAACAGTCAAATACATAGTTATATTTTGGGAGATGATATTTTTTTCCTTGCAAATCATCTCTCTGTTATCTATTATTATATTTATTTTTAATGTATAATATAAGCATTTGAGTGTATTCCTCTTTGATGGGTTTTGTTCTTGTGTCTGGATGAGACTTCTAGGTGATCTCAAACTAGTACATTGGTGGTATGCTCTTGGAATCTACATCTGATCCCTATTTGTTCCCAGTTCCCCTTTGTCTTACCTTTTCTTGGGTGCTTTAATTGTAATTCTACAACTTTCTACTATCCCATTTTCTTCCTTTTTACTGGCGCTGATATAACCTAAATGTGTTGCAAGCGCCGTAAAACCCTTAAAAACAAAAAAAAACGTTATTGTTTTTTGCCATTCACGTTTATGAGTAATTCTCACTAAACTGTATTAACCAGACTATAAACGTTCAAGGTTACACATAGTTTTGTGTGTTGGTCCCTTATACTTCCGGATGGCAATGCTGTGAGCTTCTTCGCCAAGCGCACACTATCTATAGATAATCCATGAGACGAATGTTTGAATGTGACCCATCGTCTCAAAACGGTATTATGTCGGAACGAACCAGATGCTCAAAAGCCGAATTTAATCTTAAACTGGTCAAAATATAAATTGTTGGCATTAGCACCCTAAAATATGGTATCCATTCTCCTCAATAAAACATACAAACTCAACACAAGTCGGATATTTCTGGCTATAAATTCAATTTTCAACATCTTAACCATCCCGACTTAATACCGTTTTGAGGCGAAGGGTCACATATTCCATCATGGAATGCCTAGGCGACGTCATCTCAAGATGCTGCTCGAAAGGGTGTCATTTTTATTATTATTTTTTGTTTGTTTTTGTTTTGTTTTTTGTTTTTTTTTTTTTGGTTGTATTTTTTTTTACCTTAAACTAACTTTAAATTTGGCGCATTCTCCATCTCCAGCTCAAATAAATATAAAATTTATCATATTCATTCACCATGATTACCTTTTACCTATTATCATGGGGAAATGGGTAAAATACTCTATCACAATTTGAGATAAACGTAAATAAAACGTAATGGGGAAAAGATGTAAAAAGCAACATTTTTGTTCTGCATCGATCGTGACAAACGAAGGAGGAAGCGAGGAAGGGCGTCTTGGAGACGTACCGTTGAGAGGGACCTAAATCAGAGAGGTCTGTCCGTCCCTCGAGATGGCCCCAAGAATGGCTGCTGACGGGACCAGGTGGAGATCCCTTGCATCGACTCAAATGCAAGCAGGCCCGGAGAGGATTGAGTGAGTGAGTGAGTGAAGGGGGAAAGATGTAGAAAGGAGCAGTGGCGTGGCATGCATACATTATAGGGTGGTGCCAGAACCAGAAGAAAATGACTTAAAACATGATATATTTGTAAATATAAAAGAAAGAAATTTAAAAAATGGCTTACTCAAATAAGTAAGAGACGGCATATACCATTTCTCAGTTTTATTATTTTTTTTAAATGCTGCAATCCATTTTTAAAAGATGGATGCGGTGCCAGGCACCAACTCAACCGATATAGCCACGCCCCTGGAAAGGAGCATTTTCGTTCTATATCGGCTATATGGTCTTGTGGCATGACACTCGCTTTCGGATCGGAAGGTCATGGGTTTGAGCCTCGCTCGGCGCATAGGTGAGTCCTTCGAGAAAGCTCTTGACTCACATTATCTCACTGTACTTAGGTTTAAAATGAGTACCTGGCCGTTAACAACGTTGTCTCTGTCCGAAAAAAAGTGTAATATCGCCTAACTGGCGTCATGTTGTTGCAGGCCAGGGACCCCTTGTAAAGCAATTTGAGCACGTTTAGTGGGTATTGCTCTGTATAAAAGCTCAATTTTTTTTTTTAAATATCGATCATAACAAACGACGGTAATCCTAATTCTGCACACGTCACTTCAATGAGTGCGTGTGGGTGACCTAATTTATTTTGTTTGTTTTTTGTTTTGTTTTTTTTTTTGTTTTTTTTTTTTTTTTGGTGGGGTTCGCACTAGTCGACGAATGGAATCGTTAACTCTGTAATATATAATATTTTTATTCTCCACTATCGCCCGACTTATCGGGAATCCAATACCAGGTGACCGAGTCAATGACAGATAGAGAAGATAACCTGCAAGCCTGACAGGACCGGCAAGAGTAATCTGGATTGGGTAGGTTGAGGACTGGAAC
>NC_088370.1:35077676-35087676 GCF_034508935.2 Berghia stephanieae | reverse complement strand
GGGGGTTTTTCTCCTCTGGATACGCTTTTATGCTCGCCGGAGAAATATTTCATACGGGCGTCCGCCATTGTTCCGATAGTTTAGAGCCAGTGTTACTTAGTTACCATGCGTCATTAGGAGGAAGTGACGCTACGACTTTTGAATCCAATTGGGAACAAAAGTGTGAATTTAAAAAAAAACTGGTTCCAATCTCATTTCAAGTGTAAAACCAGTCTTGATGCATACCTTGTGTAATCGATCTCCTGGTGTCAGAGTGATATCTTATTTTCTAGTATATATATATATATATATATATATATATATATATATATATATATATATATATATATAAAATATAAATTGTCACTCACATTATATGGCCGAGACGTTCGTTTCGGTGGGTTTCCCACAGAAACGAACATCTCGGCCATATAATGTGAGTGACAATTTATATTTTATATTAGCTATAACCATCATTATCGAGCACTTTCGTACCTACGAGTACCCATCAACACTCATATATATATATATATATATATATATATATATATATATATATATATATATATATATATATATATATAATGCAAATTTTCACTCACATTTTTGTGGCCGAGACGACTCGCTTCTGTGTTTTTTTACACTTCTTCAGTCGGCGTATTTACAATGAATTACGCCAACTGAAGAAGTGTAAAAAACACAGAAACGAGTCGTCTCGGCCACAAATGTGAGTGAAAATTTGCATTCTATATTAGCTCTAACCACCATTATCGAGCACTTTCGTACCTACGAGTACCCATCAACACTCATATATATATATATATATATATATGCTGGTCGTCATTTAAGATCATCCGTCCTTGCTCTTTTACGACGGGCTATGTGGTCTATGTCTACGTGCGACTATGTCTTGTGGTATGACACTCGCTTTCGGATTGGAATGTCCCGGGTTCGAGCCTCGCTCGGCGCATAGTTGAGTCCTTGTAAAATGCTCTTTACTCACATTCTCTCACCGTACTCAGGTGTAAAATGAGTACCTGGTCGTTAACAGCGTTGTCTCCGTCCGAAAGAAATTGTAATATCGCCTAAAAGGCATCATGTCCCGTCCTACATGTTAAATGTTGCTGTTGGCCAGGGACCCCTTATAAAGCGCTTTAAGCGCGTTTAGTGGATATTGCGCTATATAAATGCTCAAGTTTTTTGCTCTTTTACGTCTGAAATCTTAAGAGCCTGCGACTAAAATATAGTTATGCCACCTTATGATTCAATATGGAACCTATTCATTATTAGTCCTCCAAAAGACAGGTTATGTACACACTTTCAAAGAGTTTGGAACTGGAAAAGTTGAAGGTGTGACTTTGCGGCTTATCTGTCCTATAGATAGTTCGAAGATGACGTCACTCAGGCCTTTGTTATTGTATTTTTTTTTTTTTTTTTTTTGGCCATCCGCGTTTATGACCAATGCTCACTGAACTGTATTAACCCGACTATAAACGTTCATGAATACACATAGCTTTGTATGTTGGTCCGTTATACTTCCGGATGGCAATGTTATGAGTTTCTTAGCTAAGCGCATACTATCTATTGAGTTTACCATACTGTGGAGATTCAAACAGGATTTCAAAGTCGAGACAGCTGCTGTTATCATAACTTGACGGAGGAGGGTGGGGCGATACACACGATCCGATGTGGTTTTTTTTTTTTTTTTTTTTTTTTGTTTGTTTGTTGCTTTAGGTCTCTTCCAAAACAATTGAGGTTATATGAGAGACCGCTGAAACAAAAAAAACAAGCAATCTAACAAAAATAGTACAAATGTAAATCAAAATCATAACCTAAAGATATCATAAGCTAAATTATAAATAACCAAGAACAAACAGGCAGAAGATTTACAGAAAAAAAAATATCCCCTGTCAAAAATACAATCACAAACCAAAGAAGCAGGATAGGCTAGTAAAGAGAAGAAGAAACGACATCACTATCGGATCGTACACCCATGCGAACATCATAGGTATATGATTCAAGGGTGATGCTCCCATCCAACCACCCGCGATCCGATGTGGGTGAAAGTGTAGGTGGGAGTAGTTGAATTGTGGAACAGGGGAGTGGGTGGGAGGATAGAATTTGAAATGGAGAAAATGCAGATGATGTCTCAGTGGTAGTAGTAGTAGTAGTAGTAGTAGTAGTAGTAGTAGTAGTAGTAGTAGTAGTAGTAGTAGTAGTAGTAGTAGTAGAAGTAGTAGTGGTGGTGGTGGTGGTGGTAGTAGTAGTAGTAGTAGTAGTAGTAGTAGTAGTAGTAGTAGTAGTAGTAGTAGTAGTAGAAGTAGTAGTGGTGGTGGTGGTGGTAGTAGTAGTAGTAGTAGTAGTAGTAGTAGTAGTAGTAGTAGTAGTAGTAGTAGTGGTGGTGGTGGTAGTAGTAGTAGTAGTAGTAGTAGTAGTAGTAGTAGTAGTAGTAGTAGTAGTAGTGGTGGTGGTGGTGGTGGTAGTAGTAGTAGTAGTAGTAGTAGTAGTAGTAGTAGTAGTGGTGGTGGTGGTGGTAGTAGTGGTAGTAGTAGTAGTAGTAGTAGTAGTAGTAGTAGTAGTAGTAGTGGTAGTAGTGGTAGTAGTAGTAGTAGTAGTAGTAGTAGTAGTAGTAGTAGTAGTAGTAGTAGTAGTAGTAGTAGTAGTAGTAGTAGTAGTAGAAGTAGTAGTGTGGTGGTGGTGGTAGTAGTAGTAGTAGTAGTAGTAGTAGTAGTAGTAGTAGTAGTAGTAGTAGTAGAAGTTATAGTAGTAGTAGTAGTAGTAGTAGTAGTAGTAGTAGTAGTAGTAGTAGAAGTAGTAGTAGTAGTAGTAGTAGTAGAAGTAGTAGTAGTAGTAGTAGTAGTAGTAGTAGTAGTAGTAGTAGTAGTAGTCGTAGAAGTAGTAGTAGTAGTAGTAGTAGTAGTAGTAGTAGTAGTAGTAGTAGTAGTAGTAGTAGAAGTAGTAGTAGTAGTAGTAGTTGTAGTAGAAGTAGTAGTAGTAGTAGTAGTAGTAGTAGTAGTAGAAGTAGTAGTAGTAGTAGTGGTGGTGGTGGTGGTGGTGGTAGTATTAGTAGTAGTAGTAGAAGTAGTAGTAGTAGTAGTAGTAGTAGTAGTAGTAGTAGTAGTAGTAGTAGTAGTAGTAGTAGTAGTGGTAGTAGTAGTAGTAGTAGTGGTAGTAGTAGTAGTAGTAGTAGTAGTAGTAGTAGTAGTAGTAGTAGTAGTAGTAGTAGTAGTAGTTGTTGTTGTTGTTGTTGTTGTTGTTGTTCTTGTTGTTGTTGCTGTTGTTGCTGTAGCAGTAGAAGTAGTAGTAATAGTAGTAGTAGTTGTTGTTATTGTAGTGACAGTAGTAGTAGTAGTAGTAGTAGTAGTAGTAGTAGTAGTAGTAGTAGTAGTAGTAGTAGTTGTTGTTGTTGTTGTTTGTTGTTGTTGTTTTAACAATATTATCTAAACAAAACCAGACCGTGGGAAAGATGGTACAAGTTGATACCACTCATGTCATCGGTGTAGACGAGTACCCAAGCCCTGACACTCCAACTGGGCGTGTGTTACAAGCACTAACACTTGTTTTGTTTTTTGTTTTTTAGGCGCTTTCGACACTATTTTAGGTCATTTAAGCGCCTGGCACTAACACTCGAACTGGGCGTGTGTTTGTGAAGAGTTCACCCAGCCTTGATTACGCCAATGTTGTCGAGTGATGTTTTTATCTTTGCCAAAGTCAAATTAATGACAGTAAGCAAAGTCAGTGACCTGATGGCTTGAAATCGACTCGAGATATTTCTCATTCGTCAGTCTTTCATTCATCGTGTTTTGTTGATAAAGGGGCAATCCAAAACGTCCACAGTATCTGTCTTCGTCAAATAAATTGAAGCTTACAATTCAAAACTTATCTTTATTTTTTCCTTCGAGCCTCGCTCGGCGCATAGTTGAGTCCTTGGAAAAGGCTTTTTACTCGCATTCTCTCACCGTACCCATGTGTAAAATGAGTACCTGTACGTTAACAGCTTTGTCTCTGTCTGAAAAAAAAATCCCATTTAATATCGCCTAACAGGCGCCATGTCCCGTTCTACATGTTACGCGTTGCTGTTGGTCGAGGACTCTTTGTAAAGCGCTTTGAGCACGTTTCGTGGACATTGCGCTATAGAAAAGCTCAATTATTTTTGTTTGAATTTGAATCATCCCAACACAATAGGGAATGAGATTAGCGGAAGAGTAGCGCCCCTTGATTGGACGTCACCCATAGTCTGTGACATCACCGGTGGAAAAGTTATTAGAGAGAGAACGTCATGTTGGTTGTGCGCATTGAAGCGAGGACGAGAGACGCATGCGCACAACCAACATGACGTTCTCTCTAATAAATTTTCCACCGGTGATGTCACAGACTATGGGTGACGTCCAATCAAGGGACGCTACTCTTCCGCTATTCTCATTCCCTATACCAATTTGAGACCACAAGACATAAATGCTACAGTAGAAAAGGTTTGAACTTAGAGATTGCCAAGTTCAATTTTTATCCAAAATGAGTTCTTGTCATAAATGATTAAATCAACCCTTTCTGTACATCTTTGGGAAATATCAAAGCTTAATTACACTTCTAAATATTTTTTACAGCTAGTCAAGTTGAAAAAGTATGAAATTTGAGAAAAATTGCTGGATACCTTTCCCATACATCTGACCATAACTTCATGAAAAATCACCCAATTTACTTCAAATAAAGATTAAAATGTTCTGGAGAGCCTGTTCTGTCTGAAAATGAAAAAAAAAAAATGCAAATCCAAAATATTCACCTTCCGACTGATTATGTCATGCACCGACACAAATATGTTCCGTTGTCCCTTTGTCAGGACACGAGACACTTCATCAAACATCAAAACACTACGACATTACGGGGGTGTCACTGTCAACAATCAACATCAATAAAATTTTGCAACTGGAATTCTAAGAATGAAACATACACACACATCCACCCACCCACCCACACACACACACGCACACAACACACACACACACACATCCACCCACCCACCCACACACACACAACGCACACACACACACACACATCCACCCACCCACCCACCCACCCACACACACACACGCACACAACACACACACACACACACACACATACACACACACATCCACCCACCCACACTCATACACACAATCCAAGCTGCATCATATCATGTTTACAAAATCATTTTAACTGTGATAGCTAGTCAGTACAGCTTATCGTGTGTTTGATCTGTCAAATAAACGTATTACTCTAGTTATTCATGATAAAGATGAAAGAAAATTAAATTGCTGATGCGTGCTATGATAATTGTGTAGTAACGATGCTGGTATTGTTAAACATTATTTTAATTGTAGTCAATGACCCACATATCAATTTGAACTCTTTCCAAGTCGACTTCGGCTTTACTCTTGTAATATATAGATAGAATGCGCTTGGCCAAGGAGTTCACAACATTGCCATCCGGAAGTATAAAGGACCAACACACAAACTCTGTGTAACCATGAACTTTTATAGTCTGGTTAATACAGTTTAGTGATAACAACTCACAAACGCGGATGGCAAAAACAATAACAAAGGCCTGAGTGACGTCATCTGCATACTATCTATAGATAGAAGGAAGTTGACGTCACTCGGGGCTTTGTTGTTTTTTTTTTTTTTGTTTTTTTTTCCATCCAAGTTTATGAGTAATTCTCACTTAACTGTATTAACCAGACTATAGATAGTTCGAAGATGGCGCCGCTCAGGTCTTTGTTATTGTTTTTTGCCATCCGCGTTTATGACTATTGCTCACTGAACTGAACTGTATTAACCTGACTATAAACGTTCATGGATACACACAGTTTTGTGTGTTGGTCTCGTTATACATCCGGATGGCAATGTTATGAGCTTCTTAGCCAAGAGCATACTATCTATAGATAGAATGAAGTTGACGTCACTCGGGGCTTTGTTATTTGGTTTGTTTTGTTTTTGTTTTTTTCCATCCACGTTTATGAGTAATTCTCACTAAACTGTATTATCCAGACTATGAAAGTTCAATGTTACACACAGTTTGTGTGTTGGTCCGTTATATTATTTTCGGATGGCACATGAAGTATAACGGACCAACACACAAAACGACGTGTAACCTTGAACGTTTATAGTCTGGTTAATACTGTTTAGTAAGAATGACTCATAAACATGGATGGCAAAACAAACCAAAAACAATAAGAAAGGCCTGAGTAACGTCATCTTCGTTCTATATATTGATAGAACGAAGTTTACATCACTCAAGTTTTTGTTATTGTATTTTCCATCTATCTTTATGAGTCAGACTATAGATAGTTCGAAGATGACGTCACTCATGTCTTTGTTATTGTTTTTGCCATCCGCGTTTATGAGTACTTCTCACTAAACTGTATTAACCAGACTATAAACCTTCAAGGTTACACACAGTTTGTGTGTTGGCCAGTTTTACTTCCGGATGGCAATGTTATGAGCTTCTTAGCCAAGCGCATACTATCTATATTATACATTCAAGGTTACACATAGCTTTGTGTGTTGGTCCGTTATATTTCCAGATGGCAATGTTGTGAGTTTCTTAGTCAAGCGCACAGAATCAACAGTGAAATAAAGGGAGTGAAAATGACTCTTATAAAAGATACAACAGAAAGTAAACGACGTTTCGGCTTTTAGCCTTCTTCAGGTAAACAATAAAAGGAAATGTGTGACTGTATATTGCATGGACATTATGGTTAAAACATTATATTTTACTATACATTTTACTGACACATTTCAATCTTTATTGATAAATTTTTCACTTCAGTCACCCTTCGGTTTAGTTAATTTCTCACTTTATCTTTTCTTGTCCAGCCAAGTGACCATCTCAACATCCTCATTTCTGCCACCTCAACTTCTGTATCTTGTTTCTTTATGGGGTACAACCCAACAGCTTGTGAGGCCGGTCACAAGCCTGGATAAATGGGTAGTGTTTGCTCAGGATGGGCATTCTGGCAGTAAAACTCAAGCCACAACTAACAAATGAATGAAACTCAGCTTTGCAATGCGGCTAATCATTTTAAAAAAAGAACTTTTATATAGCATAGTATCCACTAAACATGCTCAAATTCAAAGCGCTTTACAAATAGTCCCTGATTATCAGCAACACGTACCATGTAGGACGAGACATGGCTCATTTTTACACCTGAGTACGGTGAGAGAATGTGCATAAAGAGCAGTTCCAAGGACTCAACTATGCGCCACTCAGAGCGGGGCTCGAAACTAGGACCATCTGACAGGTTATTTCAGAATCTCACATCAGTTAAATCAAGATGATCAAGAAGATAAAATTTTACCAAGGGACGCCCTAATGGAAATTTGATTTTTAAGTAAATTTTCATTGGTATTTTTTTTTTTTAGGGGGGAAAATAGTGGCCAAAACATTAAACCTTACGTTATTCTCAAAACGTCTCAACTGGCGTAAGTGACGATTCATGCCAATTGTGGTGTTTTTCACCAGATTTGGTCTTGAAAGGTTCTTATTTGGAATCCAATCAGGATCTGTATCCATTCTGTAGTAAGCTGGTCGACCTGTAAAGAATGAAAATTTTGTCATATTTCTCCTTGATGTTTACATAATGCTAGATTTAAGACCTGCCAAAGTCGACAAAGATCTACATATCTTTGTTTTAAAAAATCTGAATTTGAAAAGGAAAAATCTGAAATTCATCAAAATGCAAGATTTTCACTCTTATTTACATGAATTGCCTTTTTAAGATGATAAGAATGTAGAACTACGGTTTTAGACAATTTCCTCGCAATCAGGCACTTTAAGAAAGATGTGGCCTCTCTGAGAGGAGTAATTTTACCAATGCTTTATTAACTAGACATTTTATGTTGCTGAAGAAAGGTGACAGACACATTTTTAAAATGTTCATGGTCACACAAAATTTCATTCGATGGGTTACGAACCACTTACATTGAACTATTGCAGGGGAAATTGTAAGTGAAAAGAATGGACAAACACTTTATAAAAATCTATGACTACGAATTAACTCGTGTTAGATTTGATATGATGTGAGATATGATTTTTTTAAAGTGTAGAAAATATTCTTGCCTATTTTTAGTGGGCTATTGAAATGCATAATGTGGGATAAATTAGCATGGAATAGAAGGTGAAAGCATGGGATTCGACTTTAATTTTTTTTTAAAAACATTTTTCGTATCAAACAAGTCTTTCATATAACCGTGTAGGTTGGATGGTTCAACGTTTTGAAAATGAGTATATGTGTCATAGATTTGATATCTGCCAATCACAGTTTGACTGGAGATCCCCCTTCCTAAATGTCACTTCTCACTCTATTCCCCTGTCCGGAGGTAAAATAAACATTTAAATTTTTTTTTTTTAAATACCCCCCCCCCAATAATTGATTAAAATTACTCCGCCCGCCAGAGTCCATGCCCCTCCGAAAGTGCCAACAATCACACGAGAATCGAGAACGTGAAAGAGTGAATAAAGTGTCGAATCGTAGAGCCTCAGTTCTTTGTAACAAAGTAAATGAAAGAACAAACAACCTACGGCCTTGTATCAAAACTCAATATTTATTAGTAGTCAAATGAAACAAGTTTAATTAAGTGAAGGAAACAATCTTACCTGAGACAAAGTGGTCAGAACACACTTGGTGGTAGTATTTGATATTTTCAACTGTGATGTCTGCTCTGTTGATGGCCTTCAGCCACAGCCGTTGCCTTTTCTTTGTTAGCTCCAAAATTGAGTTTCCTTCGTCATATTTTACGGTCGGAATCCCATAGAGAGATAATCCTTTCATTTTAGATTTATTGCATCCATAGACAGCACAAATCCGCGGCATTTTTGACAGTTTTGTGTTGACTCGGCTTCACTCAGTCACTCAGTTCCTAATGTAAACAACTCGATCGGAAGTGAGAAATCTCTTCCTACAAGGGAAGTAACCGTGGATGGTAAATGCGTGACGTCATCGGCATACTCTCAATAGAGGTTGGTATTGCTACTTTACTGTTAAGTGGTGGTGGTGAGGGTGGTGGTGGTGGTAGTAGTAGTAGTGGTAGTAGTAGTAGTAGTAGTAGTAGTAGTAGTAGTAGTAGTAGTAGTAGTAGTAGTAGTAGTAGTAGTAGTAGTAGTAGTAGTAGTAGTAGTAGCAGTAGTAGTAGTAGTAGTAATAGTGTTAGTTGTAGTAGCAATTGAAGGAGTAGGAGGAGGAGGAGGAGGGGGGGGGGGGTCTTTGTTATTATCATCATCATCACCATTGCCTTTTTCACCCTGGGTCAGGGTATAGGCCACAGACAAACAGTTTCCATCATTCTCTATCCTGAGCTTTTTAATCTCATTCCAGGTCTTACCACTTCTCTGTATATCAGCTTCTTTAATTCTTCTCCGTGTTCCTCGTGGCCTTCCCATTGATCTTCTGCCCTGAGGGTTCCAGTCCAATACTTTCTTTGTTATAATATAAAATCTTCTCCCCAGACTTGAGGTGTTTCTGTCCGGATTGTATCCAGTGGGTTTCGCTTACTCCAGGCATATGCAGCCTGTATCTTCCCATCTCAGTCACAACTTGAGAGCTTTTTCCTGCTTCATACATGGTGCGAACGTTATTATCATACTTTCTGCTATAATCAGGGTACTGTATCAAAAGACACACAAATCCTCTCCAGTGCCAATCTTTATATTATGTCACAATAGAAATCGCCCATGTTTTGGAGTATAGTTGTGTTTATTTACATGTGTAATCACCTGTGATCTTCTAAGAATGGGGACGAAGGGCGATTACTAATCTACAAGGACATGAGAAGGGAGAGCCATTGTTCCCGTTGGTCATTGCTTGACCGATCATAGTCTGTTATACAAATATGAAACAATGAGGAGAAGGGGATCAAACCGTCTTAAACAAACGGAGAGGGGGAGAGAGAGAGAGACACAGAGAGAGAGAGAGAGAAAGAGAGGGAGGGAGCATAAATTAACAGATATATACATATATATATATATATATATATATATATATAT